>NC_063058.1:27388322-27657365 GCF_018812025.1 Megalobrama amblycephala
ATTCATAATGCAAACCATCTCATTCCCATGAAATAATACAATTAATAAAATAAAAAAATAAATATTATTTAATAATGAATAAAGAATATAAAAATGTCATGGTGGACGAGCAAACTCTGCATATTTTTATAGATAATACTGTTAGTTTGTAACGGAATGTAGTTTTAAGAGTTTTTTTTAGGCAAGAATATAGTTGTTTAGACCTCAGATATGTGATTTTTATGTAAACATAGCGCCTATCTGAGAATTTGTTTAGATGCTTTAGGAGATGCGCGCTCCAGGCCGTCAGCAATCGTTCAGCACTCAAGTACCCGCAGAGAACAGCTTCATCTTAGCCAGTGCTTCAGGAATTTGCCGATGGCTCTTATGTAGATAGTGTTTAAAAATTAATTATAAAACATATTGTATACATTTCATATTTGCTAAACATACAATATAGAACACTGAGATCCTAGTCAGTGCCTACAGCTGTTTATTTAGATACACATGTTCCCATGTGCCTCTGATAATGAAAAGCAGGATGAGGTGTCCCACACCAAACATGTTCAGGCGCTGCGATGCAGCCTCAGGTACAGCACTGCACTGTGGGAGCTCCGACACAGACAGCTAGACTCCAGCGCTCTGGGTATAAGTGTGAAACAGACTGTTGACTGCACCTCCATGTGTGAACAAACTCATTTTAAGAAATGATACCCATTACTGGGAGTTCAGCTCCGTATCCAGGAAGGAACAGTCATTTTTAGAGTACAGTATTATGTTTCAGCTACTGATAGGAAATCTTATGGTCTGGAGCCAGTGAAGATGCCAACTTACCCATGATTGGTCAATATGCTTTTGGGGGTGGGAACAATTGATCTGAAGTCTAAACAACAGTTTAGACACAATAGACTGTCATTATATTTACAAGATTATTATCTCACGCTTCAGACTGCCGTGAACTCTCGCTCAGGATCGTTTGCCGAAGCTACGGTTAATAATGCTGCAAACAATGTTCAGTTTCTTGCACAGACCGATCGTTTCACTTCATAAAACCTCAATGAATCGCCAGAATTTGTTTTGCCTGTATATGTTTTTTTGACTTTCAAAGTGACGGCACCTATTGACTTCCATTATACGATTCACCAATGACCATGTTTCAGCTACAATACTTCTTTACTGTTCAACTGAAGAAAAAAATGAACAGCAAATTTTCATTTTTAAGTGAACTATCCCTTTAAGTGCATCATCCGCAACACACTACTCACACTATTTATACTACAAATTATCAAAGAATAGTGCATTGTGGACGCATCATAAGACTTCAAAAAGAACACAAAGCAGCATAAAAGTATAATAAAAGTTGCCCATTTGGATACAATATATTCCATTAAAATATAAGGCATAAATGGTTAAAAATTTTAATATCTGTCCTAGCTCTCTTTGAAGTGTTCGTACGAGTTCATTAGCGAAGAAGCAATGTCCAATTGGTCACTAAATTGCTCTTTTGAGTCAGATATTTATGATCCAGTTCACAAAAGTTGGTCTAATTGATTTGTTCACAAATCTAACTTCAACTCCCTGCATGAATTAGCAGCTTACGGGAAGAGACAATTAACAGTAAATAATGACTTTCCAGCCAAATTTCCAGCCATTTGTCTTATTTTAGTATTATTTATTGTTTGTATTTTACTTTACCTTTTAGTAATTTAGTTATGTGCTTTTGTCATTTTTAGTAGTTTTAGTAGTCAGTAATTCTATCCCTTAAAACTCATCTTTGATCACCAAAATTACATATTTAAAGGTGCCATCAAACATTTTTTTACAAGATGTAATATAAGTCTAAGGTGTCCCCTGAATGTGTCTGTGAAGTTGCAGCTCAAAATACCTCATAGATTTTTTTTTATTAATTTTTTTAACTGCCTATTTTGAGGCATAATTAGAAATGCGCCGATTCATGCTGCGGCCCCTTTAAATCGCGCGCTCTCCGCCCCCTCCCGAGCTCTCAACTCTATCATTGCATAAACAAAGTTCACACAGCTAATATAACTCTCAAAATGGATCTTTACAAAGTGTTCGTCATGCAGCATGTCTAATCGCGTAAGTATGGTATTTATTTGGATGTTTACATTTGATTCTGAATGAGTTTGAGGCTATGCTCCGTGGCTAACGGCTAATGCTACACTGTTGGAGAGATTTATAAAGAATGAAGTTGTGTTTATGAATTATACAGACTGCAAGTGTTTAAAAATGAAAATAGCGACGGCTCTTGTCTCCGTGAATATAGTAATAAACGATGGTAACTTTAACCACATTTAACAGTACATTAGCAACATGCTAACGAAACATTTAGAAAGACAATTTACAAATATCACTAAAAATATCATGTTATCATGGATCATGTCAGTTATTATTGCTCCATCTGCCATTTTTCGCTATTGTTCTTGCTTGCTTACCTAGTCTGATGATTCAGCTGTGCACATCCAGACGTTAATACTGCCTGCCCTTGTCTAATGCCTCAATCATGGGCTGGTATATGCAAATATTGGGGGCGTACACCCCGACTGTTACGTAACAGTCGGTGTTATGTTGAGATTCGCCTGTTCTTCGGAGGTCTTTTAAACAAATGAGATTTATATTAGAAGGAGGAAACAATGGTGTTTGAGACTCACTGTATGTCATTTCCATGTACCGAACTCTTGTTATTCAACTATGGTAAATTCAATTTTCAATTCGATGGCACCTTTAAATGTTTTTTCCTGTGAAAAAAATTGATTAATGACTGCAAAATAGCTTGAATGTAACTCTACACCCTTGCCTCATTTAATATACACGGATTTATGAATATGATAATTAGCCCCGCCTCCACTCACTCGCGCGAGTTCAGACAAATCCACTCGGTCAACTTACTGAGGTAAACGCTGCACAATAGTATCGCTTTTTACAACGTCGGACACAAAACGGTAATTACCATGTTCACATTCACGAATCAGACAGCTGCCTTCTAACAATCAGTATCCTTAGATACGCTTTGAACAACTCAGAATGTCAGCGGAGAAAGGCATATTCATCATAACATCGTAATAGCCTATGCATCATACGCTCGCCATATTGCTAAATCTACCCGATTTTTCATATAAACAGAAAAATATATAGAGATAACCTTCTTTTGAGCCTCCCTTGTGCAGTCAGTTAATGATATGCTAAAGCCCGCTGGCATGTTGACATGATTGGTTGCAAGGTAGTTTGTGATGTCAGAAACACCAGTGGTCTTTGGTTCACTGCAGTTTTAAAGAGAAAATACTCAGCAATGGTGTTGACTTATGACTTTGCACATGGTTTGCCTTGAAGCATGTTAAAAACACGAGATAGACATATGAACAACATTAAAAACCTGATTTTCACCACAGGGGGACTTTAATTCACTCCCGCATTTAAATGTGGTGTGGTGTACATTTTGTTTAAGTTTTTCATCTGATCACATATACATATATACATATATATATATATATATATATATATATATATATATATATATATATATATTTTTTTTTTTTTTTTTCAGTTTTATTTTAATCAATAAAATGTTTTAGTTAACGATAACGACACTTGTCACACAAAGCTATTGTATAACTCTTCAAAATCTCCTTTTGTGCTCCACAGGAGAATGAAAGTCACATGGGTTTGGAACGGCATGAGGGCGAGTCAATGATAACAGAACTATTCCTTTAAGCCTCAGGCAAAGTCCTTCAGTCAACCACAATTCAGCTCTAAAACTTTATATTCCATTCGTCACTGAAGGCTAAATGTGTCCCCAGACCCTGCTACACTTTCTCCCTCCCTCCTGACGTGTTTTAGAGAATATCGTCCCCTATACCGTCCTCATTTTCCTCTCATCATCATACGTCATGTGAACGGGTCACCGGTGGCAGGACATTGTAGCATAAGCAACTTTTGAGGATTAAATATGACATGAGGTCCACCGACCAGGCAGAGAGTGGCGAGAGTGCAAAACAAAGTCACGCAAGGAGATCTGACATGAAGAAATATGTTTGGCAGCCATGACTATGTTTAGACAGAGTCCTGGACAACACGTCCCTCGCTGCATAAACTTGATAAAACAATGTAAAAAGACGTAAATGCCAAATGTCTCTTTTCTCTCTCACACAGTATCTGAAGGCTCTTCTTTAATTTCAAGGTTCGGTTACTCATCATACGTAAAATCTGAGATTGAGTATGAAATACTGTGTCGTCGAGTCATTCTCTTCAATATGTATGCGCACAGATGCTGAATTCTCCAAGGTAAGTGATGACCTTCAATTCAAATCAACTCTGCTGTGTCTCTGGGCAGGATGTGAGAAAGAATTGTGGGAATGTACAGTGCGTTTTCGCCCCCTACTGGCAGACAGTACATACTGCATTCTCTTGCATATGAGCAAAGAATATTATTCCAGTGCAGTGAGTTTAGATGTCATTTTAGCAATTGATATATTTATGGATAGCTGTGCTCTAAGTTCCGATTGGACGAGCTTCTTTCAAAGTGATGGTAATGATAGGCAAACCTATGATTGCACATCAGTTAAATTCTACATAAATGTATTTTATGAACTGAATACAGCTGACGAAGAGCATAACATAAGAAAAAAAATCATGCTTTGGTAAATCATAATCTTAGACTTATGTCATAATTTGTTTTAATTTTGTAATGTAAATTTGACATGTAATGTAAAAGCATGTACATTTTTAATTTTGACTATCTCATAATTTCAATTTTTTATCTCATAATGACAGTATATCAATTTCAACATTTTGTCTAATTATGACTTAGTATGTCATAATTTTTACTTTTTATCTCATTTCAACTTTTTATCTCATAATTTTGACTATCTCATGTTTTCATTTTTTTATCTCATAATATGACAGTATATCATAATTTTGATTTATCTCATAATTTCAATTTTTAATCTCATAATATGACTTTTCTATAACAATTATGATTTAGTAAGTCATCATTTTGACTTTTTATTTTATAATTACATTTTTTTAATCTCATAATTTTTTTTACATTTTAACTCATAATTTCAATTTTTATCTCATAATTATGATTCAGGATGCCATAATTTCAACATTTTATCTCATTATTTCAATTTTTTTTTATTTCATAATTTTTAATCTCATAAAATGACTTAGTATATCAATTTTGATTTATCTCATAATTTCATAATTTCATAAATATCTCATAATTTAATCTCATAATATGACTTGATATATCAATTTTGACAATCTCATAATTTCAACTTTTTGTTAATTCGTTATCATAATTATGATTTATTAAGTCATCATTTTAACTTTTTTATCCTATAAATTCATTTTTTTAAATCTCATAATTTTTACTTTTTATCTCATAATTCCGATTCAGTATATCATAATTTTGACGTTTATCTCATAATTTCAATTTTTTATTTAATAAATTTTGCTTATCTCATAATTTCAAATTTTAATCTCATAATTATGACAGTATGTCATAATGTTGACTGTTTTCCAAATAATTTAAACTTTTCTATAACAATTATGATTTAGTAAGTCATCATTTTGACTTTTTATTTTATGATTACATTTTTTTAATCTCATAATTTTTTTTACATTTTATCTCATAATACCAACTTTTATCTCATAATTACGATTCAGGATGCCATAATTTCAACATTTTATCTCATTATTTCAATTTCTTTTATTTCATAATTTTTAATCTCATAAAATGACTTAGTATATCACAATTTTGATTTATCTCATAATTTCAATTTTTAATCTCATAATATGACTTGATATATCAATTTTGACAATCTCATAATTTCAACTTTTTGTCAATTTGTTATCATAATTATGATTTATTAAGTCATCATTTTAACTTTTTTATCCTATAAATTCATTTTTTTTAATCTCATAATTTTTACTTTTTATCTCATAATTCCGATTCAGTATATCATAATTTTGACGTTTATCTCATAATTTCAAATTTTTATTTAATAAATTTTGCTTATCTCATAATTTCAAATTTTAATCTCATAATTATGACAGTATGTCATAATGTTGACTGTTTTCCAAATAATTTAAACTTTTCTATAACAATTATGATTTAGTAAGTCATCATTTTGACTTTTTATTTTATGATTACATTTTTTTAATCTCATAATTTTTTTTACATTTTATCTCATAATTTCAACTTTTATCTCATAATTACGATTCAGGATGCCATAATTTCAACATTTTATCTCATTATTTCAATTTCTTTTATTTCATAATTTTTAATCTCATAAAATGACTTAGTATATCACAATTTTGATTTATCTCATAATTTCAATTTTTAATCTCATAATATGACTTGATATATCAATTTTGACAATCTCATAATTTCAACTTTTTGTCAATTTGTTATCATAATTATGATTTATTAAATCATCATTTTAACTTTTTTATCCTATAAATTCATTTTTTTAATCTCATAATTTTTACTTTTTATCTCATAATTCCGATTCAGTATATCATAATTTTGACGTTTATCTCATCATTTCAAATTTTAATCTCATAATTACGATTCAGGATGCCATAATTTCAACATTTTATCTCATTATTTCAATTTTTTTATTTCATAATTTTTAATCTCATAAAATGACTTAGTATATCATAATTTTGATTTATCTCATAATTTTAACTTTTTGTCTCATATTTATGACAGTATGTCATAATGTGGACTGCCCCCCTCATAATTTCAACTTAAAAAAAAAAAAAAAAAAAAATCATAATTATTATTTAGTAAGTCATCATTTTGACTTTTCATCTCATAATTTTTACTTTTTATCTAATAATTTAAACTTTTTATGCCATAATTATGATTTATTCATCTCAAAATTATGATTTACCAAAGCATGATTTTTTTTTATGTGGCGGAAATGGGCTTCCATATTTATTTGATAATTATTATTATTTATTGAACATTGGTATATTTTAATCACACTGCATTTTTGCCACTTCACAATAAACCACAAAATGCTGTGCAGTGATTTTACCACAGTTAACAGGGTTTTAGTCAATTCACTTAGAGTTGTCTGTGGTAAAATCACTACTACACAGTAGTATAGTACAGTATAGTATACTAAACAGTAGTACCACAATAAATGGCTGATATCATACCTGTGTTGCTCCAAATAAAGCTTTAACCTCGATGGGGCGGCTTATAGTGTGGCCAGAGTTGGCTGAAACGTCAGGCTCTTTTTCCGTACCCTGATTGGTCTGTCCTAGCTGTCCGTAATTGGATCTGCCCCATGTGAAGACCCGCCCACTCTCTGTAAAGAGATAATATATTGAAAAGCGTATCACCAGAAATAAAGCATGACTCAGGTTTGTGTGAAATTGCTAGTATGACTCACCTGTCTTTGCGACAAGGTGCGTCCAGCCGCTGTGAACGTCAGTCACTCTCTCGCCCTGCAGCAGAGATCGATCCAAAGCCACAGGAAGTGGCAGGAAGAGACTCTCGCTGACCAGCTGACCATGTTTATTGCTGCCCCAGAGGAACACGTCACCTTTGACTGTAGACATATGAAATTCAAATGCAAATTTGTCTCCATCCTGACCAAACAGAATATGAAATCAGTTTGATTTGTTTGAAAAATACTCTCACCTGTCAAACAAATGCAGTGGGTGGAGCCTGCAACCACCTTCTGTGGGGTCACATGATCTAACCCTGCAGATCAGAAAGTCAGCACAATTCCTTTAAATAACTACTAAATTAAATATATCATTCAACAGACATTAATGAGGTGAACTAATAAATAGGAGTAAGATTTCATGTGTCCTAAAGTGAGGTTGATTTGGCTTTAGCTTTTCTGTGAGTGTGTGTGAATGTTACCCGGGACAAGGCAGGGCTCCTTAGAGGATAGATGTGCAGGAACAGGTTGGGGACTCAACATTCTCTTAGCGTGACTCGACAGGCCAGTTCCCCACTGATAAACACAACCTGATGCTTTAGACACGCACACATATATATAAAAAACACACAATTAAATGTTATTCAATATTCAATTATACTATTCAAATATATTTAATATTAAATTATAATATTAAATATATCATTAAACATTTGTATATTTGTTTTTATATTTTTAAATTATAATATGAAATATATTTAATATGTAATTAGAATTTTCAATGTTTAATATTCAAAACAAATATACATATTTACCAACTAAGACAAATACTAAAATTAGTTAATTACAATAAAACTATATTAAAAATAAAATGATTCTATTTGATATAAAATCTATATTTTTTAAATAATTTATAATTTGTAATGTTTAAAACAGATATACATATTAAGGCTAATACTTAATTAAATAAATAAATAATATTAAATATAAAGTATTAAACAAATTTGTTATATTTTTTATATTTATTTTACATATTCATATGTAATATCTGTACATATAATTTAATAGCATTTAAATATTACATTAAAATATTACAATATATTTTAAATTATTAAAAATATCATTCAATTTATTGTATATTTAATGTAACCTTTTTCAATATTTAAAACAAATAATAATATTAAAATATATGAATATATTTTTAAAAATATATTTTAAATAAATATATTAAAATATATTTAATATCTAATTAGATTTTTAAATGTAAAATTAAAAATGTTTTTCAATATTTAATGTTCAGAACAAATATAAATAATTAAAATTTTGATATTCAAAATATAATAATTATACAATTATATGAAATATAAATAAACATATATTAAATATATTAAAATTATTCTAATTTTGAAAAATCTATATTTTATATTATTTTATGTTCAATATTTAAAACAAAATAAATATATACATATAAAGGCAAATAATTAAACATTATATTTTATATGTTACCTATTCATATGTAATACCTGTACATATAATTACATATTAAATTATAATATTACAATATATTTTAATTGTTGAATATATAATTAGATTTGTCATATTTTATATCATTTTTTTTTATATTTTAAACAAATAATAATATTAAAATATAATTAATACATAATTAGAATTTCAAATGTAAATTTAAGGATTTTGATAATTTTCAGTATTTAAAACAAATATACATATATACCAACTAAAATTATTTCTTACATTTGATTAAAAAAAATCTATATTTATTCACAGTATTTGCAACAAATGTAGACATATACATTTCAAGACAAATAATTACATATTAAAACATTTAAATGAGAAAAATATAATGTTAATCATAAAATTTCACCTAAAACAAATTTATAGATTTGATATTTATTTTATATAGTCATAAGTAATACCTGTACTTGCTAATGCATGTCTGAGCCCAGCAGCCACACTAGTTACCGGCTCATTCAGCGTCTGCAAGCAGAACATAGCATGAATTTATTACAACCTCCTCACACATACAAACTATTATCCCAGAGTCTCTTTATGGTCTCAGTTCCCACCGTCACGTGTAAAGGCTCTGCAGAGTGTGATATCTTTGCTGAGACACCCAGCTGTCCAAAAGCATTGGAGCCGCACACCAAGACCTGACCGTCACCTGACAGACAGACAGATCAGATATCAGTTATTCAGCACTGAATTAAACCAGTCGGAGTCTCCATAGACAGCTCTAAGAGCACTTGATCTAATCAAACTCTAGACAAAACCACTCAAAAAAAATAACTAATGTCTGAAATATCCCCAAGCTCTTATTTTTCAATCTCCAATAATCTGTCACATAAAGCCCAGAATATGAATTTGATGACCCAACCACTCACCCGTCAGGATAATAGAGAAGTCCCAACCACAGGACACCTGCTGAACTCTTCCACACCCAGACAAAGGGCAGGGTTGAAAGGTTATGACCTCGGAGGTGTGACTGAGCCCTAACTGACCTTTGTGGTTCTGTCCACACATCAGCAGGTCACCTGACTCTGGGTGGAGAAATGTTGTTGTCATACTTCAACTTGTCCAGTAGAGTGCGGCATTGTTTCATTGTTTCATAAATAAAAGCTCAGCAAATACAGAAACAGTTTACAGAGGATTATTGCACCAATCCTTTCAGAGTGTGCTGTTATTTTTAATAGTGTTACAGGCCAACTAACCAGTGATGACAGCCGAATGACCGCCTCCTCCGGTTAAACAGCGGACCTGCTCTGCCTGCAGTCCGCCGTCTGCACGCTGCGGCTCGGCTTGATCTCCCGTGTGTCCCTGTCCCAGCTGCCCGTAACTGTTGGCTCCCTGTGAGACCAAATCACGCTTTATTGCTCAGGAAGCGTTATTTTTGTAGGCTGTAATTATCTGAGACTGCTTATATTATGTATACTGTTCGCGTATTTACGTGGATATAAGGATTGTAGGCTGTCACGGCACCATTACTGCAAGTTTTGTGTAATGAAAGTAGGCTAAATAAAACTTACCCACGTGTAAAGTACACATTTTGACAGCTGAGCTCCTTCCATCAGATTTAGGCGCAAATTGATGACATCACCATATAATCATGAAACGTCACTGGTTTCCTAGAAATATTAGTGGGTAGAATGCTAATAATATGCATTAAAACGACACAGTGGGCGGGGCTTAGCGGCTCGGGCGTTGTTTCTAATCTTATTTATTTATTTATTTTTATTTTATTAAATACAACTCACAGTTTTTATTTTAAAATCTACTTAATATTACAATATATTTAATAATGAATTATAATATTATATAAATGATTTATCGTTTTTATCTATATTACAACAAATTATAATTCTATTAAATATTTAATATATAATTAGAATTTTAAATATAAAATTAAAGAAATTAAATTTGTCCATATTTAATATATATATATATATATATATATATATATATATATATATATATATATATATATATATAATAATTAATTATATATATATATATATATATATATATATATATATATATATATAAAACATAATTAATAATAATTAATTATAATATATATATATATATATATATATATATATATAAAAATTATAATAATTATAATTAAATAATAATAATAAATATACAATTATTTTTTATATTTACTATAAAAACTAAATTCATGTTCAATATTTAAAACAAATATACACATATACCTACTAAGACAAATAATTAGTGTCATATTTAAATGATAATAATTGCAATAATTAAATTACAATTATGATATTAATATAATATTTTTTTTAAATTATAATATTATGATATACTTATATCTGATATAGAACTTAAACTATTCATATTACATATACATAGTAAGGCAAATATTCAAATATTATAATTATGCCATTCTAAAACATATATATATATATATATATATATATATATATATATATATATATATATATATATATATATGATATTTATTTTATATATTCGCATGTAAAAGTCACAAACAAGTAACAAAAATGATAGTAAAGATCATAGGCCATAAGAGATTGCTAAAATGATTAAAAAAGTGATAAAAACAGTTAACTGGGAAAGATAAATTACATATATACATTTAAAGAAATGAACTTTTTACATTAAAAATAAAAAACATATGAAGTTTACAAAAACAATAAATAAAAGGTCATAAACACAACTTTGTGCATATAGTCCAAGTATAGACGTAGATGTCACGTGGTATCCGTTACTTTTGTCAACGCTCGTCAAGATAAACCAATCACCGCATTTTGAGGTCAACCGTTAATGAGTTAATTTTTAAAACGCTTACAGATACTACTGAATCCGCTTTCCATTTGTTTATCAGGTACACATCACTGCATTCATTGAATTACAGTAAAAAAAACCTTTACTTTCATCATAATTATGTCTCCCATAAGACAAATAATGTCCTGAGATTTGAATAAGACTCACTAGAGCCGACAAGCGCCAACGACGAACACATTATAGCTAGAAAGAAGAAAGAGAAACGATACACTATTTTCACAGTAAAAAACACAATTATTTATTTTTTATTATAAGCATATGAATAATAATCTTTATCAATACATTTCTCTATACTTTAAACTTGAACTGATAGGCATAAATCATTCTTTGTTATGAATTTGCCTACTTATATAGACGCTTAACATTCCTGAATTTAATTGTAAAAAATATTCTTTCATGTCAAATGCAACATTTACATGCATTTTTAATAAATACAGATTAACCTCCAGGTCCTTCTCCATGTAGACATCCATTTTTTTCAATAACACAGAGCATACACTGAATATACTGAATATTTCATATACATACTGTGCACAAATGAAATAGAAAACAAATCAGTATACTAAAATTATTATCACTCAATATCTCTTAATAAATAAACATAAGGTGCCAATTTGAAATTACATAAATGCAAACTGAAACCACCAATAAATCAGCAGACTTCAACTTTGCACACCAGACTAACGGTCACATGTTTAGTCTGAAATTATTGTGGTCACCTTGCATAAATACCACCCTATCAAGTAGAAAATTCACATATAATACAATAACTCCACTTTCAAACATTTAGAATAGCTTTTGTTGAGCCACGTATTTAATCAAACGAGCCAAACTAATAATATAAATAGACACAAGAGGATTTGACTTCGTTTGGAAGGTTCATACATACAGCATCACATATTAATCATGCCGAACTGTGACAAAATAAATGAACTTGTGACTGGTACATGATGTAATGAATGATTTGCTGGGAAATGTAGTTTTTCAGACTCCTAACTGTTTGTTTAGCCTGTTTAGTGCGTCTCCAATGATGTCCAACTCGTGTCTTAGTTCCTCCACCACGTTGTTGATGCTGGCCGTGTCCTTCAGAACGTCTACGCTCTGCGTGTACGGGTTGTAGCGCACTGAGAATGGCCGCTTGATAGTCTTTGCAAACTCTCTAAAAGATTAAATTTAGAATAAAATACACAGGTTTAATTTATTGACAAAATTATAGTGCTAAATACTCATGCATTAATTATCAATTTTATTATTCATTGTAAGAATTTAGGTTTGTTTTTGATTGCCCACACACCTCATTTTGACTTTTGCTTCCTCGAAGGTGTCCGAAACAAAGTAGACGTCCTGAAAGGTGGTGATGATACACTCCTGTTTGCATGTCACGTTGGGGTCAAAGGGCAAGATCCTGGCGTTTCCTGACAGTGCATGCTGGAAGAAAAGGAAACAGAGCATCTCTCTCTATAAGGTGAAAATCATACACTTTCCATCATGCAGAAAAAGCTTTTTGTGGTTCTTTACCTTCAGTTCACTGATGGATGACAGCAGACCGGCCCCATAAGCTCTCAGTTTCCCTTCCTGCTTACAGAGGCCAAACTCCACAGTGAAGAAATAACACTGAAACATAATGTGCATTTTGCATTATTAAATATGCATTTTTAGTAATTTCACATCAAACATCTCTCACCAAAAGTCAAATCTCAAGGCCTGTTATTACTTACAGTAGCAAGTTTCTGTATAGAGTCATCTGATGCTCCCAGTGACGCGAGACCAATCTCCTGACTGAACTGAGCAAAGCTGGGCTCGGCCAGAAGAGGGACGTGTCCAAGCAGCTCGTGACATGTGTCTCTGAAACAGACAAATATGTGTATATATTCACATTCAATAAAAATATAAAGAATACATGTATTTTACATACAAGTACATAAAAATAAATTATATACACATACTGACACACACACACACACACACACACACACACACACACACACACACACACACACACACACACACACACACACACACACACACATTAAATAATAAAGAATATATATTTTATATAAAAGTAAATGATATATAAAATATACTTAAAATTAATGAATGATATACATATATATATATATATATATGTATATATATATATATATATATATACACACACACACACACACACACACACACAGTATATATGCATATCTTTATGTATAAAGATATACAAATAATGTGTATATAATGTGTTATTTTCTTAAATATATATTTAGATATACACACATTTAATATAAAAATGCATTTTATATACATGTACATAAAAATAAATCATATACACATACTGACACACACACACACATGAAAGAATATATATTTTATATACTTGTACATAAAAGTAAATTATATATAAAATATACTTAAAATAAATAATATATATACACACACACACTATATATGCATATCTTTATGTATAAAGATACAATTGTGTATATAATGTTTATGTGTGTGTTTATGTGTCAGTATGTGTATATAATTTATTTTTATGTAAAGTATAAGTACACTATGTAAAGTGTGTAAATTGTATATTTGTTATATTTCATAAACATTTTCTTAAATATATATTTATATATATACACACATTTAATATAAAATATGCATTTTATATACACATGTAAATACAAATAAATTATATACACATACTGACACATACAGAATAATAAAGAAAATATATTTTATATACTTGTACATAAAAGTAAATGAAATATAAAATATATCATTGTATATATATATATATATATATATATATATATATATACACACATTTAAAATAAAATATTAAAATATACATTTATTAACATGTACATAAAAATAAACATTTTAATGTTTTATATATATATATATATATATATATATATATATATATATATATATATATACATACATTTTATATACATGTACATAAAAATAAACATTTTAATGTTTAATATATATATATATATATATATATATATATATATATATATATATATATATATATATATATACACACACACACACTCACTACAAAAATAAATAAAAGTAGATTTTTTGAATTTATTATAGTGATGGCTATATCATCAATTATAGTCCCTGTATGTATTTATATCATAAGTTTGATAACATTTGATTGTTGGTGTACTCACGGCTCGGGTGTGTAGAGGGGGTCTGAGCTGTGTCGGACATATTGAGTGCAGTGAAACACACGGAAGGCAAGACCTGCCAGGAAGTCTCGCGGGGAGAGATATCCAGCCACAGGCCTGATGGTGAAGCCAGTACGCTCTGAAACAGTCATTCGCGCAATGTTAATGAAGAAGTAGTCTATAAATCCTGAACAAACCCAGCATGATGAACTGACATCCCTTTATCTCACCTTTGAGGAAGCGCGAGACATCCTCCAACTGTGGGATGTTGTCCTCACGGAAGTCGCAGTATTTGGTGAGCAAGGGCAGGTTCTTCAGGTACTCGCGGCAGGCGTGTGTGGGGTAGAGCTTATTCAGCTCCCTGAACACAACTCCCCATGTTTTCACCTCCTCCTCTGTGAACTCAATACGGGGAATGGGATCTCCACTGATGGAAGAGAAGACAAAACTTCCATTAGACTTCATGAGGAAACAGATAGATAGATAGATAGATGCGATTAATCGTGATTAATCGATTTGACAGCGATATATATATATTAAATGTATATACGTTTTATATTAAAGTATATTTTAAGAGGTTACTAAAAACTCACTGTTTGAAGCTCATAGCCAAGTCTGCAAAGTACTTTCTCCTTTTGCGATAGACATTATCCTTGAATCCCTGTTGAAACAGAAGCAAAACTGTAAGCGACGTGATTACATCTTACTGATGACATAATTGAGATGAAACGTTGCCGCGCTTACCGGGTGATCCGCATCCAGGTCTGATCCATACATCAGCACTCGGTTCGCACATTTATCCAAATCTGAAATCTTCTTCGGGAACCACGGCACATTCTCCATCTCTGGAAAAAAAAAAATCAAATATTGAGTATTTTTATAGTTATTAAAAAAAGTCACATCTGACAAAAAAATAGTGTTGTTAATTCAAGTACCGCTTTCTTCAGGCAGGCGGTTGTCAGGCGCGTCCATCTCAAGCACGTTCACGTGTTTCCTCAGCAGCTGAATGATCTCGTGCAGCTGCTCGCGGTTGCTATCGCAGTCTACGAAGATTTCGAATTCTGAGTTGCGCCTTTTGGATTTTCTGGACTCAATGTGCACAAGGTTGACGTGGTTTTCCTGTTGATTTATGAATGATGGTTAATTTTACAGCGTAAAGTTTTAGGGAAAGCAAGAAAATCCTCACAAAAAACAATTTGCCCTTCACCTGGAAAAGTTTTAGCGCCTTGACAAGCCCACCAACTTCATTTTTCAGAGAGAACACAACAGCAGCCCGACCCCGCTCTGTAGACACAGTTTTGTTGTCTTTATTCTCCTCGATCTTTGGAAAAGCAGATTTGTTCATCTGTAAAACATAGGCACAAAATCAGATTGATTGGACTGCCTGGTTAGGTCAGGTAGAAATATAGGTCATCAAAATCATTTATTGCTTTACATGACTTGATGTTTATTTGTAGCGTCAACAACATTAGCCCACTTTAAATCCAAACCTAAGTCATGTGCTCACAGCTTGTCAATCAGATCATGTAGATTAAAGAAAGAGTGTCGTAAACAACACTTAATCGCTTAAGGGCACACATACAGCTTTCTTTGTATTCATCCGAAGGTTTTGAACTTTCCTATTAAGAGGGCAAAAACTGAAAAATCATTTTATTTTTCCATCCATTTTACTTATCAAAACACATTCTGTAATTTGAGTTTCAACTCAATCAGCAATAAAATTAAAGCAACATTGTTGCTGTTTATTTATTTTTACAGTGATCATTTTGTACATTCGATTTTTTTGCTCTTGTCGACACCAGAAGCAAGCAGCGTGACGCGACAAAGCAGATAGAACCCATTATAATCAGTGATGCTGTCTACACTGGATACGACTCGATTGCAACACAACAAATTTCCAACAGTAAACTGATTCTATTACTGATGTACTTAAAGCACTCGCGCTACTTCTGATACGAAGAACAAATGGAAATTGCTTGGTGAAGAAGACACGGTTTACTCGGTCAACTGAGGGGTTTATTTTTAAGTAATCAACAACTACAACAAAGTCCAGCTGCGAACAGGTCATCCGATTAAAGGTGCCGGTTCCTGCGTCAGTTCAGCACCGCGGACAGCGGCAGTCATCATGACCTGCTTAACATAAGCGGACGCTGCACAAGCAAGGTTGCAGACTTGGGATTAGATTCAAGAAATCATACCGATAATTATAATTAGTAGTAGTGCGTGAAAAAATATATGATGTTTATGAAGTACAATGTGATGAACAACGTAGCGCCAAACACCAGTCCGAATGGAAACCAAACCAATCCAACATGATACAATGAAAGAAGAAAAGGATCCACACACAAATGTAGGCAAAAAATGTAGGCGAAAACTCTTTTTATTCCCTAAAAACTCCATTTTATTCCATGAAGAAGCTGTGACATGCATACCCTAGTGAAAAATAAGTATACTAAAATGTATTTGAAATACATTTACTTCATGCTTAGTATATGACAAATACATTTATATATTATGTACTTAATAAAAATACCTTGCAAAATTGTACTTTTGGTATACTAAACCTGGTATATTTAATTGGAACAGCTAATTGTGTACTTAATGCACTTTTAAAGTATTGATGAGGTCCAGCTAAAGATATACTGAAGTACATTTGATTGTGCTAAAGTGGAACCGTTGCAAGTATACTTTAGGTACACTTTAAATATCTTGCATTTAAAGACTGATATTATTCATACAGTCCTTATCAACAGTGACATTAAAACACATTTTAGGCTTAATATTAAGAACTGTGCATTGTGCAATAAAGAAATACTCCAAATAAAGTTTAATTATCATTTTTATACAAGCGATATGTCAGTAAATATGTTAGATTTAAAGTATACTAAATGTATTTTAAATATATTACTTTTTTACTAGGGTACAAATGAACAGTTGTTTATTTAATTTAATTTTATTATTTATTTAGTTTTTTTTTTTACATGTAATTTAAACACATTTAATTAAATGTAACGCCATGAGAGAGTGAGCTCCTTCAATGTTTAAACAAAAACTCTTTATTAAATAAAGTATTAAATGTAAATGAATAATTATAGTATATATTAAGTTGTGTTAAATAATAATGATTTAATTTAATATAATTTATACTATAAACATAATTGAATATAATTCAATTTTGATTTGCAAAATAGCAGGTTTAAGCGACCTCAAAGCTTGTCGTCTACTGACCATGTTTCTTCTATCACGCATGTGGGAGAGTAATCGTCCCTGTCCTCGTCTTCCCGACAGCAGGATTCCAGACAGCATTAGTGCATTGACCGTGGCAGGGTTCAGAGTCCTGCAATTCACCGTCTCGCTTCAACAAAGACAGGCCAGTGTCTGTCGTCTTAAAACAATCTCATTTGGAGAGCAAGGAAGCCTATTATTAGCGCCCTCTTGTTTTAATCTAACACTGGGATTAGGCTGCAATTAATCACTCTTCCACGCACATCTCTGTTAAGTGTACTTAATTTGATGCATCTTTAGATTCGGTGCATGGAGGATTGGAACATATCATTGCCAACAGCATCAAGCATTGGATGTGTTAGAGCTTTCTCACTCTTGGACAGCGGTGCACCATGGTACCGGTCACCTTCAGTTTCCTGAACGCACTTGCCATTTCAGAGATCTATGATTCCTGGAAATCTAAATTTGGCATTGTAAGACTTAAATAATATAATTTTTTGCATAGAAACTCTCATCTGTTGAGAACTTAAAAAATCTCACCTGAGCAGATAATGTATTTATAAAATGCATGCAAATTGACCAAATAAGCAGTTAAAAATGTTTTTAAAACATTTCAAAATGATATGGGAAAGCGCTTACCTCATTATTAAGTTGCTTCTCTTCCAAAGTCAGACCAAGGTTCATGGAGTCAAAAGACCTTCCTCTGCGCGGTCCCTCGCTTTTAGTTGAGTACATGCTGGTGTTTCTTATTATTTAAACAAGCTTGTCAGTCTTTTAATTGTATGTGCTACTATTGTTGTACTACAACGACACGGTGCGATTTGCTATTTATGAGGACCTGAAAAGGGGGAGGAGGGGTGGAGAGTTAATCTATCTCCTGACAGCAAATGGAAAATGAGCAGCTTCTCACGTCATGGGGATATTCATACGAGAGATGTACCTTTTCATATTCTCTTTGACGTTCTACACAAAAAAAGATCTGTGTGTGAGGAGAGCCGCTTCGCTGGCAGGAGTTAGGAACAAAAAACACCTACAGGAGACCAAAAATCTTTCCTGAAATCTCTCTGCAAGTGAAAAACCAAATATTATAAGAGCATAAGCAGGTCATTTTATAGGTGCACAATTGTGAGACTACACCAAAAGACATTTTGTTTTATTTGCAAAAATTTAGACATCATAAATGAAGCATGTGCAAGAAAGTGGGTTTAATTAATATTAAACCATTTAATAAAATATGTGAAATTGTTAATTTTAACAAATACCATAGTTAACATGCATTTCTGGAGATTTTTCTTATACACTACTAAGTCCAGATACAATTGTTGAACTGGGTCATATTCATCACAATATTTTACAATTTTTATTTAGAAAGAATACTAGAAAATGTAACAGCGGTATTTTTTTCCCTATTATAGCATGCAAAACCATTTAAAGTAAGCCAGTATTTTATTACATTAAAAAATAAAAAAGTCTGAGAACTGCAAGCTGAGCGGCTCTTTTCTGTCCATTTTTGTTCAGCTAATTACATTCTATTAAGTTGTGCTCCATATAATATTTGATATTGTTCATCAATATCAAACAAAAACACATATGCAATAAGCATTGGTATGATTTTTTTGAGAAGTCTCTTCTGCTCATCAAGACTGCATTTGTTTGAAATACAGTAAAAACAGTACTATTGTGAAATGTTATTAGTTTAAAATAACTGTTTTCTAATTTGAATATATTTAAAAATGTAATTTATTCCTGTAATCAATGCTGTATTTTCAGCATCATTACTCCAGTCTTCAGTGTCACATGATCCTTCAGAAATCATTCTAATAAGCTGATTTTGTGCACAAGAAACATTTATTACACTGTAAAATCTAATTAGTTAAACTTTTAAAAAGCATGCATAAAGATATCATTAAAAAACTAAATAAAATCTTTACTTTACATCTTTATTGTCACTCAATCAATCAATTTAATGTTGAATAAAATGTATATATATATAAACAACTTAAATACAGTGGGAGGTAGCAGTGACATTGTAACCACTCCATGATTATATGGGTTAGTGAAATTTGTAAGAGGATTCACTCTGATTCCTTAAATGAGTCTTAAAGATGTACGTCTGAAGTCAGACACAGGACCCCACTTTGCGGATCTGTGGCGCATTACATAAATTGCTTAGACTAGTCTTACAATTTAATTTTTTTCTTTTTTCTTTTTTCTTTTTAGATAGGTTATACATTAAGTCAGTTACATAAAAACTTTGAAAATTTTGACTGATTATCCCTTGGCTAACTGCTAGTTGGTCAGAGTTGTTTTTAGACAGTCTAAACATAGCGGCTGTGTTTTTGCAACTGGCCCCTGGACCTACAGGATGTTTTCTTTCTCTTTGTCCCACGTCAGTGCCATGTGAGCTTTGTGTCACATCCAGGGGTCACGGTTAAATTACAGTAAAAGCCCTCAAGAGGATGATCTCTCCATACGTGCATCATTGAAGTGTTATATCAAGGCCTCTTACGGCAGCAAATTTCATTAGGTTAGATGGATGTTCTGATTTACTTAATACCAGTTTGTCTATGTGCAGGATTGCACACCTTTTTAGGTCACACACAGGCGACACTCAAGCCTGTATCAGGTGGATTGTAAGACAAGGTTAAGGTTCTTGTGACAGGGTCACATACTTTATCCAAGCCTGAGACAGAAGCAGTGGTGAGCAGTTTCTGAAAATGAGAAGGATAATGCAGATAGTTCTCTTCTGTGACTCATATAGGTTGATTCTTCTGGTTCTGATAATTCCATTTTCTGAATTATACTGTAAAAACATTTTGTCAGATAACCTAAAAATATGTTAGTCTAAATGAACATCTTAATTTAGGTCAAAAAATAAAATAATAATAAAAATGGAAAAATGGATGGATGTACGGTTGGATGGACGGATGGTTGGATGGACACATTAATGGATGATGGATGAATTGACAAATGAATAAATGGATGGATGACTGAATGGATGGACAAATGAATTAATGGATGGACAGGCAGTTGGATGGATGGTTGGATGGACAAATGAATAAATGGATGGATGGATGGACAAATGAATAAATGGATGGACAGATGGTTGGATGGATGATGGATGGATGGACAAATGAATAAATGGATGGACGGACGGACGGTTGGTTGGATGGATAGATGGATGGACGAATTAATGGATGGACGGACGGTTGGATGGATGGATGGATGGATGGATGAATGGATGGATGGATGGACAAATGAATAAATGGATGGATGGACAAATGAATGAATAGATGGATGGACAAATGAATGAATGAATGGATGGATGGATGGATGGATGGATGGTTGGATGGATGGGTGGATGGATGGGTGGATGGATGGATGGATGGATGGATGGACAAATTAATAAATGGATGGATGGACAGTTGGATGGATGGATGGATGGATGGACAAATGAATAAATGGATGGATGAAAGGTTGGATGATAGATGGATGGACAAATTAATGGATGGATGGACAAATAAATAAATGGATGGATGGACGGTTGGATAGATGGACAAATTAATGAATGGATGGATGGACAAATGAATAAATGGATGGATGGACGGTTGGATGGATGGATGGATGGACAAATGAATTAATGGATGGATGGACGGTTGGATGGATGGATGGATGGATGGATGGATGGACAAATGAATTAATGATGGATGGACGGTTGGATGGATGGATGGATGGACAAATTAATAAATGGATGGACAGATGGTTGGATGGATGGACAAATTAATGAATGGATGGACGGACGTTGGTTGGATGGATGGATGGATGGATGGATGGATGGATGGACAAATGAATGAATGGATGGACAGATGGACGCACGGTTGGATGGACGGACAAATGAATGAATGGATGGACAAATTAATAAATGGATGGACGGTTGGTTGGATGGATGGATGGATGATGGATGGATGGATGGATGGACAGTTAGTTGGATGGATGGATGGATGGATGGATGGATGGATGGATGGATGGATGGACAGTTAGTTGGATGGATGGATGGATGGATGGATGGATGGATGGATGGATGGATGGATGGACAAATGAATGAATGAATGGACAGACGGACGGACTGTTGGATGGATGGACAAATTAATGAATGGATAGACAAATTAATAAATGGATGGACAGACGGTTGGATGGATGGACAAATTAATGAATGGATGGACGGACGTTGGTTGGATGGATGGATGGATGGATGGATGGATGGACAAATGAATGAATGGATGGACAGATGGACGCACGGTTGGATGGACGGACAAATGAATGAATGGATGGACAAATTAATAAATGGATGGACGGACGGTTGGTTGGATGGATGGATGGATGGACAGTTAGTTGGATGGATGGATGGATGGACAAATGAATGAATGAATGGACAGATGGACGGACTGTTGGATGGATGGACAAATTAATGAATGGATAGACAAATTAATAAATGGATGGATGGATAGATGGACAGATGAATAAATAGATGTATGGATGTATGGACAAATGAAAAGATGGATGGACGGATGGACAGACATATGGATGGATGGATGAATGGATGGACAAAAGAAATAGATGGATGGATGGACAAAAGACTAAATGGATGGATGGATGGATGGATGGATGGATGGACAGATTAATGGATGGATGGACAAATAAATAAATGGATGGATGGACGGTTGGATGGATGGACAGATTAATGGATGGATGGACAAATTAATGAATGGATGGATGGACGGTTGGTTGGATGGATGGATGGATGGATGGATAGACAAATGAATGGATGGACAGACAGACACACGGTTGGATGGATGGACAAATGAATGAATGGATGGACAAATTAATAAATGGATGGACGGACGGACGGACGGACGGACGGACGGTTGGTTGGTTGGATGGATGGATGGATGGATGGACGGATGGATGGATGGATGGATGGACGAATGAATGAATGGACAGACGGACGGACTGTTGGATGGATGGACAAATTAATGAATGGATGGACAAATTAATAAATGGATGGATGGATAGATGGACAGATGAATAAATAGATGTATGGACAAATGAAAAGATGGATGGACGGATGGACAGACATATGGATGGATGGATGAATGAATGGACAAAAGAATAAATAGATGGATGGATGGACAAAAGAATAAATTGATGGATGGATGGATGGATGGATGGAATACAAAGTTGTGTAACCGCACCTTGACACAAACATGTTTCTGTACATACTGTGTAGGTTAAAAATAATTATGACATAAATCACCACTCAGTGTTCTTACATCCAGAAGCTGTGATGACTCACATGTCAGAGTTTGAGGTGTGTAGACAGTGTGTAAACTGAGGAAAACCCACCTGGCGGAAGGCAAACATACTCCTATCAACAGCACAGGCGTTTGGAAGGGGTGGGGAGGGAGCGGACGACCGCTGGTAGATCAAAGCCTGAGCTCCAGGGATCTGGAGACGATGCGGATGCTGCGCTGTCACAGCTGATGATTACAATGTTAGAGACCCAGGAGCCTTTGAACATCTTTTAGTCTGTTCGCTTTGACATTATGGCAGATGAGTCAGAAAAGTGAACATTAGGCAACATAAAAGGCAATCTTTGTACTGCATACTTGCTTATTTATTTGAGAAGAACTGCATTTTGTTCAACTGCACTCATTTTGCAAAAGTTATGGTTCTAAAGTCCTAGTCATACCCATCCCTCCTCCCCTTTGCAATTTCTCCAAATCCTTGTTTTAGTCTACAGCTCATTTCAGTGGTAACAGCCACCCCCACCTAAATTATGAGATAATTAGGGAAGATGACGTCTGATCAGGGCATGGTGTGCGACTGAAACATAACCATATAGAGAGCTCAAGTAGGCTGAAACGGGACAGAGTTTTAAAGATCCATGCCGAAGATTATTTGTCTGGCCTTATTGGTTTGGAGTAGATGAGTTAGATGAAGTGATTTCATGTAAGAATTGATATTTAAACATGATGAGTCAGTCTCTCTCTCACTCTCCCTACACAAAGCGAGCTCAGTATTAATTAAAGGAAGCGTTGGCTTACATTATGCAGCCTCTGGTTCTTTTGTGCTGTTTGTTTTGAAGAGGCTCTTAGCAGCAGTGGAGAGTGAATGCTCAACGTTACACACTCATCTCATTACAGCTCACTCAGAAACGACCATATATATGTAAGGAATAATCGACGGTGGGCCGTTGAATTATTAGAAAATATTTTCCAAGAATTATTTTCCAATAATTCATTGGACCGGAGTCAATTATTCTGCTTGTACTACGGTTACCACATCTCAAGACATTTTTCAGATGTTGTATTTCCTGATAATTTACTCACCCCCGTGTCATCCAAGATGTTTATGTCTTTCTTTCTTCAGTCAAAAAGAAATTAAGGTTTTCGAGGAAAACATTCTAGGATTTTTCTCCATATAGTGGACTCCAACATCTTTCAATGGGTTGAAGGTCCAAACTGCAGTTTCAGTGCAGCTTCAAAGGGTTCTACACGATCCCAGCCATATCTAGAGAAACAATCTGTCATTTTCTAAAAAAACAAAACAAAATTTATGTACTTTTTAACCAGAAATGCTCGTCTTGCACTAGCTCTGCGATGCGATCATCACGTTGGAAAGGTCACGCCTGACGTAGGCGGAATTACCGCGGTAGGGCGAAAAATTCCATCTGACTTTCTCCTCCAACTTCAAAATCGTCCGACATCATTGTTTTACCTTTTTTTGTAAATGCCATTTGACTTAGTCTTTGCACGTTCTCTTTGTAAACACTTCTGCCTACGTCATGCTTGACCTTTCCAATGTGATGATCGCATTGCAGAGCTAGTGCAAGACGAGCATTTGTGGTTAAAACCATTTGTATTTGCCACACTTCCTGCTACTAGCTGGTGGCGCTATGACTATAACTAAATTTTGGCGTGCAGATGTCTTCAGGCCAGGGCACTTATCAAATGCAACATGTTCTCCAAACAATACGCCTATATAGGTTATTTGTCACTTCCCTGAAATACAACCCATAGGAGTGTTTGCTAAAGTTGCACTCCAATCGACAACAGGACACTTTCATTTTAATGCATTGTTCCCTTTTATCTGCGTCATATTTCAGGTTTCGTGTAGCTCAATTGGCAGAGCATTGCAATATACAACAATCATGTGATCATGCAATCATAGGTTCGATCCCAGTGTAAATGCACTATAAATCACTAAGGGTAGGTTTAGGGGTGGGGTGGGTGTATTCGTTAATAAAAAAAATGAGGACAAATGGTGTAAAAAGTCCACGCATTGCATTTAAAGGTGCCGTAGAACGTCTTTTTAAAAGATGTAGTATAAGTCTAAGGTGTCCCCTGAATGTGTCTGTGAAGTTTCAGCTCAAAATACCACATAGATTTTTTTTTTATTCATTTTTTTAACTGCATATTTTGGGGCATCATTAAATATGCGCTGATTCAGGCTGCGGCCCCTTTAAATGCTCGCTCTCTCCGCCCACGGAGCTCACGCTTGCCTTAAACAGTGCATAAACAAAGTTCACACAGCTAATATAACCCTCAAAATGAATCTTTACAAAGTGTTCGCCATGCAGCATGTCTAATTGCGTAAGTATGGTATTTATTTGGATGTTTACATTTGATTCTGAATGAGTTTGATAGTATGTTCTGTGGCTAAAGCTAACATTACACACTGTTGGAGAGATTTATAAAGAATTATAAAGTTGTGTTTATGAATTATACAGACTGCAAGTGTTTAAAAAATGAAAATAGCGACGGCTCTTGTCTCCGTGAATACAGTAATAAACGATGGTAACTTTAACCACATTTAACAGTACATTAGCAACATGCTAACGAAACTTTTAGAAAGACAATTTACAAATATCACTAAAAATATCATGATATCATGGATCATGTCAGTTATTATTGCTCCATCTGCCATTTTTCGCTGTTGTCCTTGATTGCTTACCTAGTCTGATGATTCAGCTGTGCTGCTCCAGACGTTAATACTGGCTGCCCTTGTGTAATGCATTGAACATGAGCTGGCATATGCAAATATTGGGGGCGTACATATTAATGATCCCGACTGTTACATAACAGTCAGTGTTATGTTGAGATCCGCCTGTTCTTCGGAGGTCTTTTAAACAAATGATATTTATATAAGAAGGAGGAAACAACAGTGTTTGAGACTTCCATGTACTGAACTCTTGTTATTTAACTATGCCAAGGTAAATTCAATTTTTAACTCTAGGGCACCTTTAAATGAACACACATTTTGGTTGGTAACGACAGTCATACTTCATTTCATGACACAGACGTAACACAACACTGTCATTATTTTTACGCCGGCTAGAGGGCGCATGACTTTAAAACGTAAATATAGGTTGTAATAAGGTGTTTGAAAAACGACCTATAGACCACTTTGGAGCAGACGTCACAATTACGTCACTTGCAGCTGCGCGCGCATACTGGTTGCAGAAAAATAGTTGAAGCTATTGAAGAAAAATGTGAAAAAATCCAAAGAATAAGAGAAAAATGTTTTGTTGTGCCTCTGGATGTTGGAATCGGAATGCAAAAAATATAGTCTTCATTTTTAAAGAAAACCATCGTTGAAAACGTAATTTGAAGATAAACAGAGACGTTTCACAGACTGCACTGATGACACCTGCAAGGATTAGTCTACTATTAAAGCAGGAATTTGATGTAAACAGTAAGTCTCTACATAATATTCACATAGGCCTATGCAGTTCAGAGGACATACATACATACAGCATGAAACAATTATAATTAAAATAATTTAAACCTATAATATTTTACATAGATAACTTTTAAACATAATAATTTTTATTTCACAATTCTGACTTTTTTTTTCTCTTGCATTTGCGTGTTTATTACTCCCAGTTCGGACTTTATAACTCGCAATTGTGAGTTTATTTCACAATTCTGAGGGGGAAAAGTCAGAATTGCGGGATAAATTGCAATTCAGAAAAGACAGAATAACGAGTATATCTCACAATTCTGTTTTATTTTGTAAGAAATGTGATATGTAAACTCAGATTTGCGAGAAATAAAAGTCAGAATTGTGAGATATAAATTTCTTTTTGCTTTTATTTCGTGGCTTCCATAGACTTATACTGCTCAACTTTCATTTTCTGCAACCAGCTAGGCTCCGCCCACAAAAAACTTCATCGCTGTTTGCAAACACCAAATTGGTCTATAGGGTCGGAGTTACAACGACTTCCTGTTTCATGAAGATAATAGCATGCTTTAGCACTCGGTTAAGTGTTGTGAGCATGTTTTAGGATGTTTGTAGCATAGCACTCAATTGCATATTTTAGTATGTTGTTAGAAGTACATAACAGTGTTAAACACACCACTTCCAGTTTCCAGTAGGTGGCGCTATTACTATAACTGAATATTGTCATGTAGATGTCTTCAGGCCAGGACTCTAAATAAAACGTGAAGTTTGGGGCAGATCGGTCATATGCCAGAGTTAAAACAACTTACTGTTTCATGACCAAACATTGAATTTTGTCAGGCCGGCATGGACAACTCAAGATCTTCACAATTTAACATCACTAAGACCTTTAGATTAGACTGACCAAATATGATGTTGATCTGATTAAAGCTCTAGGAGGAGTTTGTTAAAGTACGACATCTGGAAATGGCTTCCTGTTGGGTTTTCAGATTTTGCTCCCCGGGACTTTTTTGTAGGTATTTGGCTGTTACATGTGTCTACTGAATTTCATTCTTGTACGTGAAACATAGCACAAAGGGCGCTTAATTGAAATTTTGTATGTGGTGCTATCGAGCCATTTTGCCACACCTATTTCTGAAACCCATATCAGACGTAAATTTTCACCACTTCTGACGCGTGTGCAAAGTTTTATGAGATTGAGCATGTTTAGGTCCTCAAAAATGCAGTTCATTTAGAAGAAGAAGAAGAATTGACCGAGCAATTCCAATAGGGTCCTCACACCATCGGTGCTCGGGCCCTAATAAACATAAACAACTTTTTAACCATTCTATATGTTTTTATATTTGGAGTTGTGTATTACTAAATTAAATTTTGCAATATTTGCAGAAAATGTTCTGGCAGTCCTTGAAGAAGGCAAATCCACTTCACCTACACAACACCAGTGTGTAAGAGAGAGAGGAACCAGAGACAAGGGAAAGTGTGTGAGTATTCTTAGCAGGTGGCACAGAGAACACGCCCATCCTAGACAGACCCCTCACTGATAACCTGGCCCAGTTCTGTTCAATTCAATCAAGGGATTTACACACACATAGTGTGATACATGAGCTTGGCGATCCGCCTAAATCTCAATTATGATACCAACTCCACGGTGCACATGAGGACACGCAATAAACCACTTACACACACAAACACATTACTAGAGCATGATGATCAATGGATTTTCCCTCACATTTCCTTTACACTCTTAAAAAAAAAGATTTCACAGTGATGCCACGAAGAACCATTTCTGGTTTCCCAAAGAACCTTTCAGTGAACAGTTCTTAATATGAAGAACATTTTAAGAATCTTAAGATCCTTTTTCCACTATAAAGAATCTTGTGTAATGGATGTTAAAGGTTCGTCATGAATCCATCAATGCCAATAAAGAACCATTATTTAATTCCCATGAACAACATTTAAAACATCTTTTGACTTGGACCAGTTAGCAACCACCCTAGCGACCACCTACAATGCCTTAGAAATAACATAGCAGAGCCCTGACAACCACTCAGCATCATAACAATTTTTTCATGAGCAAACCACACTAGATTCTAAAATCTAGATTCTACTGCTGCAATATTGTGTAAAATTGTAGCTTCTCATCTAACTCTGATCTCACAGATCGAGATTCTACCAAGAACTGCACGGCATCTGCTCTATGCGAAAAGCTGCTTTGCATTATAAATGAGTTCAGCAGGCCGCTGTATGGCATGAACAATAGCAACATGAGTTTGAATTGTGAAGCAATAATATTCAGGACATAATAAATGCGGTTGCACTGAGCGGCACGACCAAATGTTTTACTGGTAGCGCGCGTCATTTTCAGTATCAAATAATGTCACAATGACAAAATTGTGTGTACACAAGGAAGTTTCAAAAAAGCTCCACCTCTGACAGAACAAACACAAAACATATGCTATCGGCTGACACGAGTTACAGTGTTTACTAATTCACTATGAACTTGTCATTTAGATGGCTGTCAGGTTCTGGTTGAGAAATCACTCAGCTCTGACATTTCAAAGGCCAGAAGGGTCGCAAGTTCAACAGACCCAATTTCTGTTCTTGCAGATGCACTGTCATTATTGATAGACATCAAAATGTTCCTGAATGCTTACCAACACTGAAAAGACACTTCCTTCTTTACACTTCTTATCATGTCAGGTACAAGATAAACAAGTTTAAAGGCAAACAAAAAGAAAGAAGTGAGGGAAAAGGATGTTGAAGCAATAGTTCACTTCAAACATGACTGTAATGTCCGTATTTACTTACCCTCATGTTGTTTGAAACCTGTTTTCTGTGGTACTCAAAAGCAGAGTTGGACCTCTGTTCTTTTTTCTTATACAAATACAGCTCATGGTACTAAAAAATCTTTGTATAGGTATATAATAAATATAATAAAAACCCTAAAAAAACAAAACAAAAATAAATAAAAATAAAAGTGGTCCCAATGACGTGTTGTAAAACTATACTTAAAAAATAATAATAAATATTTGTATATGTATATAATAAATACAATAAAATAAACTTAAAAAAATCATTATATATATATATATATATATATATATATATATATATATATATATATATATATATATATATATATATATATTAGTAATTAATTTTATAGCAAAAAAACAAAAAATAAGTGGTCCCAGTGACGTGTGTGTGTATATATAAGTAATAATAATAACAATAATTATAATAATATATTATTATAATATATTATTATATTATATGTATTATATATATATATATATATTATAAATGACTAAAAAACACCTTTAAAAAAATAAAAGAGGGTTGGTTTAATTCTTTTTGATTTAACCAAACTTTTGTTTGGTGTGAGACGTCAAGACATTTTTTTTTTGTTTTTTTTTTTAAATTCTGAATGCAAAAACAATTGAGATTAGCAGTAAATAACAATTTTCAACACATTTATTTTTCTGTTCTTCATACATAAATGGCTTAAAAAGACTTGGAATCTAGTATACTAGTCGACAATGGACTACACTTGATACTTTTAAGTTGTTATTTAGTCCTTTTTTGAGTTTGAAAGCTGTGGTTGATATGCTGTCCTTGTATGGAAAGAATTCCTTAAAATATCTTCTAGTGCATCATATACAGTCTAAAAAAAAATACTGTGTTGTTTCAACCCATGTTTGGGTCAAATATGGACAAACCCAACCACTGGGTTTAAAGATTTAATTAAAAAAATGTAAACTAATGGTTGGGTTTGTCCATATTTGATCCAAACATGACTTGAGACAACCCAGCTTGTTTTAGAGTGTAGGTTTGGAATGACACGAGGGTGAGTAAATAATAACAGAATGCATCTTTAAACAGTTGGGACAGACCATCAAGTATGAGATGGCATCAGAGTTATTCTGGGAAATCCGGCGTGAACCGAGAGAAAGTTTCATTGTACTGCTGTTGACAGGAGAGATAAACAGCAGCTGAAGGAGGCTCTGATGAGAGGCAGCTACACGGCCTTTAATGAGCTCTGACCGCACAAGCAGCTGGGCGAACGAGTGAAAAAGAGACGTACGTGCCAGAGTGCACAATGGCGACGTGTGGTTGCATGTGTCACGTGACTGCTGTGTACTCCAAAGACCTCATTCATGTTTAATGACATGCATTGTCGAGTTCCTACCTGATCCATTTGTCTATTCAACAAGTGGAATTTCTGAGGTAATCAATCGTAAAGATGCCACTGAATCTATATGAACCAAAATAAGGTGGCTACCACTAAATGATGACAATGTGGTGATGCTTTTTTGCTATCATTGATGTTAGCAGTAGCTTTTGGGGCTATTGAGTCATGCAGTAGCCCCAAAAGCATACATTTAGGCCACACTTAAAGCCAACAACACCCATTGTAAATGTGAAAAAAAATTATATATATATATATATATATATATATATATATATATATATATATAGAACTGGAACCGTTTTTAACAACTAAATTAATTGGATCGTGAAAATAGGTTACATACCAGAATGTGCAGGTGGTTGGAAAACAGGGGGCTTCAGTGAGGTCAGCTGAAAGGGAATGTTTTCACATACACGTTTTGATGAAAGATTACAAAGACAAAAAGGTTTCCACTGAAATAACATAAACCAATACATTTTAAACGTCATGGTCATTGTAAAAATGTCTAAGATTAAAGGTGCCCTAGAATATAAAATTGAATTTACCTTGGCATAGTTAAATAATTAGAGTAATGTAGATGAAATTGACATATGTGAGTCTCAAACACCATTGTTTATGTAAATTTGATTTGTGCAAAAGACCACTGAAATACAGGCGAATCTCAACATAACACTGACTGTTACGCAACAGTCTGGATCATTAATATGTACGCCCCCAAATTTTGCACATGCCAGCCCATGTTCAAGGCATTAGACAAGGGCAGCCAGTATTAACGTCTGGAGCAGCACAGCCGAATCAACAGACTTTATGCAGGCAAGCAAGCAAGGACAATAGCGAAAAATGGCAGATGGAGCAATAATAACTGACATGATCCATGATATCATGATATTTTTAGTGATATTTGTAAATTGACTTTCTAAATGTTTCATTAGCATGTTGCTAATGTACTGTTAAATGTGGTTAAAGTTACCATCGTTTATTACTGCATTCACAGAGACCAGAGCCATGTCGTTATTTTCATTTTTAAACACTTGCAGTCTGTATAATTCATAAACACAACTTCATTCTTTATAAATCTCTCCAACAGTGTAGCATTAGCCCTGTTAGCTGCAGCATAGGCTACTATCAAACTCATTCAGAATCAAATGTAAAAAATAATGCCATACTTACATGATCTGATATGCTGCATGACGAACACTTTGTAAAGATCCATTTTGAGGGTTATATTAGCTGTGTGAACTTTGTTTATGCAATGTATTATACAGTCGCGAGCTTTTAAAGGGGAAGCGCGCTGAATCGGTGCATTTTTAATTATGCCCCAAAATAGGCAGTTAAAAAATATAATAAATAAAAAATCTATGGGGTATTTTGAGCTGAAACTTCACAGACACATTCAGGGGACACCTTAGACTTATACTACATTCTGTGAAATAGGGTTCTAGGGCACCTTTAAATAAAAATGCACACTACCATTCAAAAGTGTTAGTCAGGAAAAATTTTTTAATGTATTTGAAGGAAGTATCTTGTGCTCAGCAAGATTGCATTTATAAGGCTGAACACAATTACTGACAATCATCATTTTGGCTGCGTGAGATTCTCCAGTTTTGTTGTTGTTGAGTAACTGAAGCACAAGCTGTTAAAGCTCCGCCCTCTTTTGGAGCAGCAGCTCATTTGCATTTAAATGGACACACAGAAACTGCATGTTTTTGCTCACACCCAAATAGGGGCAAATTTGACAAGCTATAATAAATTATCTGCTGTGTATTTTGAACTGAAACTAGAGACTTATATTACATCTTGTAAAAAGAGACATAATAGGTCCCTTTTAAAATGGCAGGTGTGAATGGGAATGTCTCCATTGTCCACTTGTGGACAATACCAAGTGTAAATAGAGCCCAAATGTATGACTTTAACAGGCTGTCTCACACATCATAGTGCGTGATGTGGAAGCATTTTAGCCATTTTAGGTTATTTTGCATGTCATCAAAACAGGAGTTCTGGGCACCAGTGAGAAGATGATTGACAGCTGCCAATCATTTATGTTATGCTTTCACAGCACTGTTTCCATCTCAACCAGCCCTCCGTCAATTCATATTAGTTGGGCATTCACTCATACACGCAGCGGTCTGGATCTAACCAACCCAAGTGCTTCCTCACCCTGAGGTTTGTCTGACAGATCAGCCTCAGGTAAAGCTAAACACAGACACGTGTCAATCAAAAGTCCTTGAGCGTCTGGTCTTTTCAGGCCAACCAAGATTCCCTCAAAAACAACATAAGCCAGCGGCTCGAAATCACGCAAACGTGGTTAAAATTAGCCCCCGTCTGTTTTCCATTCAGTCCATGTTGAGATCCCAGCTGAGTGTCTGGCCGTGTCTCTCTCAGGTCCTCCTCCTACACGCCACATTTCCATAAGAATGCAGCGCGCTCTGCATATCAATCCAAACTCTTAATTAAAGAGCTGCTATATTCCTGCTGGCGTCACATACGCGGGAAGTGCGCAGTAGTCCCTTTCTCCCCGTTCTGATAGCGCAGGCCATTTGGAAAGCAAATGAGGGAGGTGATCACAACCCGGACGTGGCGCGCACGTTTGAGGGGCACCTGATGGGGTTTTTGAGCAGCGAACATCAGTAAACACTCGAGTGTACGCAGCAGAGTGTGCGTAAAAAAAAAAAAAAAAAAAAAAAACACGTCATGTTCGCTATCATGTGCTGGAAGTTATTTTTAAAAGCTTTGAGTGACCTTTCGGTATCGTGTGAAGCATAATGGATATTAAATAACGTAAAAAAAAAAAAAAATAGTGCACTTGGAAATATATATAAAAATGTAAATAAAAATTATTAGTTCAAGACAAGTACAAAACAGGTTATGTTTACTAGATGTCTGTGTATACAAACAAAACAATAATATACACAATTTAAACATTTTTAAGGTATAGCATTTACTATAAAAGCAAATTTTTTTTCATATTTAAACCAAGGATAAGTCTGTTCACAAGGAGGTAAGAAACTCATTTCCAGTCTTTTGGGTTTGAGATCTTGGAGCTAAAGAACACTTTGGATTTGTCCAGCCGAATTCAGCTTGACACATTGGATGAAATGGGAATGTCCTTTTTTATAATGTCTGCCAGTTTCGGTTCCACTTCTGACAACAAGCCAACCAGGTGCTGGACCTGTAGAATGAGAGAGGACGAGAAGAACTGTGATTAATCAGTCTGTAGGAAGCAGTGAAAAGAACAAATAAGAAAAAGAAAAGTGAAGAACGTACAGCCGTTCTGTGTTGTGGTACAAGGGTGCCAACAGCAGACACACAGCCTTCCTCTGTCAGGTGCCCTTCCTTGACTACCGATGATAGAAGATCCTGAAAATTAAAGGGAATTTTCACAATTTATATAATATAATATAATATAATATATTGCAATGGACTTTATACTTTTATAATCTAAAATAATATAATGTAGTATATGATATTACATTAGAATTTAATAAATTATTATTTTTGGAAGCTTTATAGCTTTAAAATTTATTTAATATAATATAATATAGTTTTGGAATGTAATTTTACATTTGTAATACAGAATAATATAATGTAGTATATGATATAATATATCTTACACTACAATTTAATCATTTAATATTATTTTGTGAACTTGATGGTTTTAAATGTAATTTTTAAAACTTGACTTTATAATATAATATAGTTTAATAATATAAAATAATATAATAATAAATGTTTATTTAATGTTTAAAATGAAAATAAATATGAATAAGTTAATTATAATAATAAATATTTTTTTAAATGTTTATTTAATATTTTAATTTTAATACAAATATGGTGTATTTTTAAGATGTTGATGTAAACTAATATTCAATTAAATAAAGAAAAAAAATATTTTTAAATGTTAACTTTTAATGTAAAATATTAAACTATTTATCATTAACTTTATTATTTTATATATTAAATATGAACATTTTAAACATGACAAAAGTGTATTATTTAGCTATATTAATTTATTGTAAGAAAAATATATAATATAATATTATATAATATATTTTTGGAATGTAATTTATCTAATATTTTTTGTAAACTTGATAGCTTTAATTTTTTTATATAATATAATATAGTGTATTTTGGAATTAAATGTATACTTTTACATAGAATAATATAATGTAGTATTTAATATATCTTACATTACGATTTAATTATTAATATTTTGTTCACCACGCTTGTATAATAATGATATATAAAATCTCAAATTAGAATTTAATAATTTCTAATTTTATAATTTTTTTAATTTAATTTATATTTTTATAATATAGTATATTATAAGATTATATAATATATCTTAAGTTAGATTTTAATCATTTATTAATATTTTGTAAACTGGATAGCTGGCAATTTCACCTTCGTCAGTTCCATAATTACGACTGAGAGGAACTCAGCTGTGGTTTCGACTAAAGCTTTGAGCTGTACATCTTCCACTTGTTTCTCTTCTTCTTTCTGACTCTCTCCTGATTCAGAGCTTCCAGCTGTACGGCTCTGACAGTATTCAGCTTTGAACTGCAGAATGCGAATAAGACTTCCTATTAATTCTGCACCTGCAATGAATAAACAGACACTGAACCCGAAACAGTGATATAATACCAAACCTTAAACAAACAAAAATCCCTCCCATAAATTTGAATTTGATATGTTATTTAGTCAGTGTGTGTTTCGTACCGATATCCATTTGCAGACTGGAGTGTAATGCAGACAGCAGGGCAAGCGCCGGGGCCAGGAGACCCTTCTGCTCCTGCAGGATGAGAGGAGGGTCGTCCGCTTGACAGAAATCCTCACATACGATCTTGCTCACAAATGTCCACAACGCACGACCACACGCTCCATCTGATACTGTAGACAAAGGAAAAATCTGAAAACATTGCTACACATTTCATACACCTTTCTGTGGACAGTCAAAAAATAAAGTGAGATCTTTTAATATAAAGGAGAATCCATTTTTATCATAATTTTTTTTTTTTTTTTTACTTTATTAAATCCTTCAAAAGTGACAGTACAGACATAAAGTTATAAAAGATTTCTGTTTCTTCCACTTTTTTTGTACCTTTTTCTTTATAAATATTATTTCCCATCTCTTACTATATATATATATATATATATATATATATATGGCAATATATTTGATTAGGGTTGGAGTGTAACTTTGCAGGGCAGTCAATAGCCAGGAGCAGGATTGGACACCCGTGGTCTAGGGTTTGGAGGATTCAACATTTAAAAACTAATAATTATAAGTGTTTCGTAAACTCTACCCGTGTTTTGCCTCTTGCCATCAAACACTTATAATTATTAGTATAATTATTAATCAAACGCACCTGAAGCAACTAATTAAGGTCTTCAGGATCACTTGAAAATTAAAAGGCAGGTGTGTTTGATTAGAGTTGGAGCATAACTTTGCAGGACAGTCAATCGCCAGGAGCAGGATTGGGCACCCCTGCCCTAGACAATATCTGGGGTCGTAACATTTAATGGGGGCTCGTCCGGGATTTGAACTCGGGACCTTTTGCATTCAAACCGAGAATCATACCCAAAATCAGCAAATTGGAATGATTTCTGAAGGATCTCGTGACACTGATTGGAGTAATGATGCTGAAAATTCACTTTTGCACAGGAATCAATAACATTTTTTAAATATCTTCAAATAGAAACCAGTTATTTAAAATTGTAATAATATTTCAATAGTACTATTGATATAGTACTATTTTACTGTATTTTCGATCAAATAAATTCTGACTTTGCGACCAGAAGAGACTATCACAGAAGTAACATTAAAGTTTATCTAAAAGAAACACATGAACATCTGTATGATTGTTCTCATAAAAATACTAATACTAAATACAAATGAATATATTCAGGGTTCAGTATGTGTGTAGGTCTCACCCAGAGCCTGCATGCCCTCTTCTACTGTAGTCAGAAGCTGGAGCGAATGAAGATAAACTTCAAGAGCTTCTGGACTCTCTGACCTACAAAACAAAATGTTAAGTGAATGAACAGTGATGTGAATCCAGGTAGAACATCTTCTCTTAATCTAGCAGCAGACACAGGAATAGGTTGGTAAACACTTCGGACAGACGAGCAAGAAGGTCACATCACCTTAATTAATATGTCTCACCTAAGCTGTGTGGCCGCCTCAAGCAGAGAGGATGCGATGTCCTGCTGTGTGTCCTTGTGTGGGTCACTCTCACTGGGTGGGGTCGACACCCAACTCTTCATTATCTCCTCATCCTCATCAAAGAGCTTATCCACCAACTCCCCAACCTTAACCAGCAAATCCACTGCAAAGAGAGAGAGAGATACACTTTAGTGTCACAATGCTTCAGTGTTACTATAGTTTTGATAAACTATTATCTAATATTTAATTAAACTAGCATTAAATGTTTTCAAACACATCAAATATCTGTATTTTAAAATTTGGTATTGATTTTGATGTAAACTAATATTCAATTAATTAAGGAAAAAATACTGAATATTAATTTACATCATATATATATATTAAGTGTAAACTTTAATGTAAAAAAAAAAAAAAAAAAAAAAAAAAATATATATATATATATATATATATATATATATATATATATATATATATCAGTGAATTACATTACATTTATAATAATAATTTAAAATGTTTATTTGATATGTACTGCAAAAAACAAACTAAAACAATTGCACAAGAAAAAATAAATAATCTTAAATAATATACTAATAAACATTGTTTATTTAATGTTTATTTCTAAAAACAAACAAACAAAATCACAAAATCAAATAAATGAAAATAAATAAATAAATATGAATTATAAGTTAATAGTTATAATAAATATTTTTAAATGTTTATTTAATATTTTCAAAACACCAAATATCTAATTTGGTGTATTTTAAAAATGTTGATGTAAACTAATATTCAAATAAATAAAGCCAAAAATAAATAAATAAATAAAAAAATAAAAAAAACATTTGTTAAATGTTAACTTTTAATGTAAAATATTAAACATTAACTTTATTATATATTTTTTGATATATTAAATATGAACATTTTAAACATGACAAAAAATGTATTATTTAGCTATATGAATTTATTATAAGAAAAAATTCAAACAATTATTTCTCTTTAATTTATAGAAATAAGAAATCAGTAAAAAAATAGTAAAAAAAGTTATTAAAAACATATATAATAAAAGTTAAAGTTAATAATAAATAATAATGTTAAATGTTTACTTAATGTTTGTTGCTTAAAACAAACAAAAATAAATCACAAGAAAATTAAAATAAAAAGTTAATAATAATAATAATAAATAATAATAATAATAATAATTAAATGTTTATTTAATGTATATTGCTAAAAACAAAAATAAAGCACAAGAAAATTAAATAAAAATGTTAATAATAATTTTAAATGTCTATGTTTATTGCTAAAAAACACACAAGAAAATAAAAAGAAATAAATATGAGTAAGTTAATAATAATGCTAAATATGTTTAATGTTTATTTAATGTTATTGCTAAAACAAACAAACAAACAAACATAAAAATCATATTTTTTGAGCACCAAATCAACATATTTCATTTCTGAAGGATTATGTGGCAGGCCAATCAAGTAATGGCTGCTGAAAATTCAGGAATAAATTTTTAAATTACATACAATTTTTTTGTTTTTAATGGTTTAATGCTAAAAAAAAATAACACCAGAAAATTAAAATAAATATAAATAAGTTAATATTAATAATAAATATGTTTATTGCTAAAAAACAAGAGTTTCAGGCATTTCTTGCTCTATTCATTGAAAGTACCATTAGCAGCATCTTTAAACATCACTGACCATTCGTGGAGCTGCTCATGATAAAACACAGACTGCCACACACCGCGGGCTGCTGCCGTATCCTCTCTAGCCACAGAGGGGCGACATCAGGCTGAGACATGCATGTTAGCAGGAGTCTGAGAAAGCCACAGTATTGCAAGTCAGACACTGACATTTAGAGAAAGTAAAATGTGGCATATATTGTGAAATCTACTTAGAATTTTCTAACTGACCTGCACGTTTCCAAGAGCGTAGGTGGGTCATTGTCTCCGAGCAGCAGAAGTAACACAGCGCTGAGATATACATGTCAGACATAGTTTAACAGAAGTAGTAGTAGTACTGTATTTACAAAACTAGTTCAATTAATCTGAAGAGAAACAGAAAGGGAGAATGATGCTCAGTGTGTGTACGTCTTACCCCAAGTCAGAGTTCTGGCTGAGAGAGACACATGTGTCATGGAAACAGGCCATATTACCCAGAATTCCAACACAGATTTCCTGTAACAAATGCTCTGAGTAATTATATAAAGTCATAAGAAAGCAGCAAGGAAAATCTGACATATAATTCTTCAGCATACGAGCATTTACAGTGGTAAAATGACTTACAGTGAGCCGTGGACTGCGTGACTTTGCGATCACACCCAGCAAGATGTCTGGAGCCTTGAACTCTTGAAGAAAAACAGCCACGTCCTGGAGAGAAAAATCATGTAATGTGTATATACACTGTGTTCCACATTATTATGCAAGTGACATATCAGTAGGATTTTAGTGCAATAAACAATTGACGTAGTGAAAGAAGCGCAGGCTTCCGTGTTTATGTCCGAATGCTGAGTGAGTTCTTCATGACAGAAATGTAAATTTTGGGTGAACTAACCCTTTAATACAATTAATATGTTTGACAGAAACATCCCTTAATAAGCCTTTATCTGACTGGATTCTTCTGTGCTCTAAAATGTGACAGTTCGACAATCTCTTTTCAGTTTTTGCAAAATATCAGTTATGTCTTTTGCAAGATATTGCACCATTTCATGCTTTTCATCTTCAGAATGTTCTTTCTTCCTCCCCTTATTGCATGAGAACTGTGGTTGTTTAATAATGTGGATCAACCTCTTTAAGTAGGTTTTCCATTTCTAAAAAGATATGAGGAATAAAACATACAAATACTTTCTTTGAAAACATAAAATCTGATTATTTATTGTACTAAAATCCTCCTGGTATAATAACTTGGAACACCGTGCATGCCATCAAGGAGGGTGTATTAGTTTACCTTATTCATAGCCATGTCCCATACTTTACACAAGTCCTCTTCCAAATCATCCATCAGTTCCATGGAAAAATCACTCGGGCCATTTCCTTGATCTGTCACCATCTATAAGGTAATAATGTGGTTCCATAAGCAATTAAATCATAGGGTGTACTTGGCTTAGTTTTGGCCTAGTTTTTGAAAAGTTGCGAAAAGTTGCGGAAAATGAAAAGTTGCGATTTTCTAGGCCGATATGGCTAGGAACTATACTCTCATTCCTCCGTAATAATCAAGGGACTTTGTTGCCGTACCATGGGTGCAGCAGGCGCAATGATACGCAGCATCTCTCACAAATGTCGCACCCATGGTACGGCAACAAAGTTCCTTGATTATTACGCCGGAATGAGAGTATAGTTCCTAGCCATATTGGCCTAGAAAATCGCAACTTTTCATTTTCCGTCGGTCTTAGTACACAAAAGCGTGTAACTACAGAGGAGTCAAGTTTTAAATAGGAAAAAATATCGAAACTCTTTGGTCATTTTTGAGCGAGATGCTAACGGTCTAATCAGATTCAATGAACTATGCTAAGCTATGCTAAAAGTGGTACCGCCTGACCCAGAGATCGGCTGAATGGATTCGAAAACGGTAAAACTCAACTGTTTAAAGGTGATAAAGAGGATTTTTTCTCGACTGAGAATCCAAAGACTGTTACTGAGTTTTTTAAATGGAAAACAAGCCCATTTTCAAAAAAAGTGTTCCTTTAACTCCTGTCTCCTGAAAAAAAAAGAAAAAGGAGCGCGCAGCCGCGCTCGTCTCTCACAAGGAACGTCACGGCAGTGATTGACAAGCCAGAGGGCAAATCGTTTCCGCGATGATCGCGTAAACGATTGGCTGATGTTTTTAAGGCCCTACCTCATGCACAGATGATGTATATTAATATTATTACTTTCAGTGCACCTAATAAATAGTCTTTTATCAGTTAGTAAAGACAGTTTCAAGAATATTGCAAAAATGTATAAAACAAAACATCCTCTTTAGCACCTTTAACTCTAGGGGAATTGGAAAATGAGCCCATTTTCAAAAAAAGTGGAGTGTTCCTTTAATTAAAAAAAAAGAAGCAATTTTATGTTTAGTTTTCTCCTGTATCAAATCCATACCGAACTGTGACTTCAATATCGAGGTACGAAGTCATGTTTGAGTACTGTTATAAAGGAGGGTGAACTTTTATAATTTTATAAAATGATATAAATTTTATTTAAAAATAATTTTATTTTTAATAAAACGCAAATTACATATCTAAAACAAAAATTCTATTATTCAATGATAAGTAAGTCTAGCATACTTCAATGAGGCGGGTCAGGGTGCTGAAGAGCCAATGTTTGCTGTACACCGTCTCCCCGATGGCGTCCGCTTCCTCACCGGCCTCAGTCTCATCTTCCTCGGGTGGAGGCGACGGGTTTCGGTCCATCTCCGGCGAACCTGAGGTGGAGGATCCACAACTGTCCCCATCCACCTCCTGAGAGCTTCTGTCATTGTGCTCTGATGAACAAATCAATATTTGACATAAATGCATGAACAAACCTCGAAGGGATGAGATTAAAAGCATGAATAGATAAATGTAAATAATAAAAAATATAAATGCATGCACAAAACTTCAATTCACATGCATGCAGGCAAAAAAAAAAAAAAAAAAAAAAACACTTTTAATGCTTACTTTTAATGTTTTACTCGCTCAAGATGATGAATTAAAATGCATGCATGATTAAATAACGCGTTTAATTATGCTGCCTTCACGTGCTATCGGAAATTTGATAATTCCCACTTCTGAAGTCGTATTTACGATAATCCCGAGAGCACGTGAAGGCAAGCATTATTTTAGTCAAGACACGATGCACCACGCTTCTGCAAAATATGATATACGAGCTTACAAAAACCAGCTGTGGTGTAAGATTACAGCTCGAAAGTTTTTTCAGGATTATTTATATAACATAGTGGCAAATATTCATTTATTTAAATAAACATTAACTGCAAATATGAACAACTGTAGCTTAGTAAACCACATATCCTGACTTACCCATTAATATTGACTTTACACAACCAACGCTAAAATTCCCACGAATATCATTGCGAAAAATGCATTTTAAGCTTTATGGTTTGTTAAAAGCGAATGCTTCCGCTCACAACTCCACAGAGCATGATGGGAAAGAATAAAGAAATAAAAGTGGGTAGAATGGCATTTGCACGAAACCTCTTACATAAGCGGGCGTGGCTTGTGTCACAGTTTAGCAAGTAAACAGTATTTCTCATATGTTTACTCTGCAACAAATTCAATGGCTATTAAAGTGTTTCAGTGTAATTATTCAGCTGTAAATTGTTGTCCAGAACGGAACAGAAGCACACTTTGTCATGATGGTTAGGATGAGCAGGGGCTTGTTTTTGGTCGGATTTCAAATTGTATGTCAGTCACCGGGTCCTCGGCATTGATATATTTAAACGACTACACTTTTATTGTAAACATATCTCTTTTGAGACAAAAAAAAAAAAAACCGTGATTTGAATGCGAGTCAATGACGGTTTCTGAGCCTCCATGCGCCCCCTGGAGGAAGAATCCATGTTGTCTCTTAGAAAACGGAGGACTTCATTTACACATGACAATGTTTTATCCATTAGTCTTCGTCTCATTTTCCAAATAAGATGCTAAATGGTTTATTAATCATGTTCTGTATTTATTTTGCAGGTTCTAGCAGTGAAAGTTATTTTTACTAATCCACATCACACATGTAGACAGAAGCTGTAAATTATTCACATTCTGTCGTAAATATAAAAGGTGCACTAAAAGCTTGATTTAAAGGGTTAGTTCACCCAAAAATGAAAATTCTGTCATTAATTACTCACCCTCATGCCGTTCCACACCTGTAAGACCTTTGTTAATCTCCAGAACACAAATTAAGATATTTTTGTTGAAATCCAATGGCTCAGTGAGGCCTCCATAGCCAGCAATGACATTTCCTCTCTCAAGATCCATTAACCCTCAGGGGTCTGAGGATTTTTGGGATCCTGGAGAAGTTTTGACATGCCCTGACATTTGTGCTTTTTTCAGTTGTTTATAAACATATTAATGGAAAAAGTGTCATTACACTGTATTCAGCACAAACTAGGCTACAATAATATGTGAGGAACATGTATGTACATGTTTGTGTTTTTGAAGGAATAACGTTTATGCGTGGTTATTGAAAAAACAAAAAACTTAAGTCACTGAAATAAAGCCAATAATTTTTAATGATTTAATATATATTAAATCTTTGTTCACAAGACTTCTGGGTATTTGAGGTTGTAGACTAGAGTTTTTGCTTCAAAATGAGGTAAAAAGTATGCTGCCTGCTTGTTCATATAAAACAACAGAGAGATTTAAATTTTCTAAAACATCTTTGGTCAAGAAACACAGTATGCGTGGAGGCGTGAATCCTCATGTATAATGGGTGATTCTCACCTGAGAAGACAAAAGAATCACATAATAATGACCTGAAATGACTTGCATATTATGAGGCCCTTCAGTCAGGTAGGCTGTGAAAAAATCCTCTGTGATCATGATTCAAATCTCATCATAATGTAAATCAAACATACAGAAAAAACAGCAATACTGTGAAATATTATTACAATATAAAATAATGGTATTCTATTATATACTTTAAAATATAATGTATTTCAGTGATGCAAAGTGTCTGAACAATTATGTTACCTCTATGGCATTTCATATAGGCTTTTAGCTTAAAAGCATGCACATTTGGAGAAATATTGATGGATTCTCATATGTTTGTCAATTTTCTATACAGAAGAGTATATTTATTCAGGATTTATTGTCATTACTATGAGTGCTGGATACTGTTTTTTCAATTATACTTGCAGCCGGAGGGCGCTCTGTACACCTTTAGTCCACAAATGCCTGAGCACTAAAGAAGAATAGGCAATCCACGATTGAGACGATGAATGCATGTATTGACTCAGAATTTGCGTCTGAATAGCGCTGGCTCCGTGGGCGTGGCCGCATTAGCGGATAATGAGCTGAATCACAGATTTCTGACATGGCTCTCTTTTCATACAGATTACATAAACACAGAATGTTTGTTTTCGATTTGACTTACACGATTTAAAACCTGACATTTCAACGTTTTTTTAGACACAAGTCTAATTTTTTTGTGATTAGTATTCACTAAGTTACAGTTCATTTTCTGAGAACTATCAGATTGGACTTCCTTCAGAGGGAGACGAGAGATCATGCATCATGTTAGTTTTCTTTATTTTACAAAAAGCACAACATTTTGTTTTTACTCTGAGTGTACACAAATAAAAGAAGATATTCCACAGATTAAAATGATGTATAACTCTTAACTGTATGTGCAACATTAACAGAGTATTTTGAGTCTCTTTCACACTGGTAAGAAAAAAAACGCGGTGGTATCGCCGGCGATACCCTCAGACCTCAGAGTGTTAATGTACTAAAAACATATTTAAATCAGTTCATGTGAGTACAGTGGTTCAATATTAATATTATAAAGCGACGAGAATATTTTTGGTGCACCAAAAAACACAAAATAACGACTTATTAAGTGATGGCCGATTTCAAAACACTGCTTCATGAAGCATCGGAGCATAAATTAATCAGAGTGTCGAATCAGCGGTTCGGAGCGCCAAAGTCACATGGGGTGCTTCTCAATATCCCTCCTCGTTTCCTCGCTCCTCCATCCTCCATCCTATGACCCGGAAAATGATCGAGCTCAGCCATCTTGAAGGACATCTCAATTTTCTAATTGCACCGCGAGGACAACAGACAGCGTCAGAAGCGTCTCACCTGGGCTAAAGACAAAAAGGGCTGGGACTGCTGCTGAGTGGTCCAAAGTTATATTCTCTGATGAAAGTAAATTTTGCATTTTCTTTGGAAATCAGGGTCCCAGAGTCTGGAGGAAGAGAGGAGAGGCACACAATCCTCGTTATTTGAGGTACAGTGTAAAGTTTCCCCAGTCAGTGATGGTTTGGGGTGCCATGTCATCTGCTGGTGTTGGTCCACTGTGTTTTCTGAGGTCCAAGGTCAACACAGCCATATACCAGGACTATAGAGCACTTCATGCTTCCTGCTGCTGACCAACTTTATGGAGATGCAGATTTCATTTTCCAACAGGGAAATGGACCATGGTATCCCTGTTCTTAATTGGCCAGCAAACTCACCTGACCTTAACCCATAGAAAATCTATGGGGTATTGTGAAGAGGAAGATGAGATATGCCAGACCCAACAATGCAGAAGAGCTAAAGGCCACTATCAGAGCAACCTGGGCTCTCATAACACCTGAGCAGTGCCACAGACGATACTAGTCATTATCTACTTGAGTTACAATTCTATAAAGGTAAATGGCTGAATGATGTAGTCAGTTGTTCAAATGTTTTATTGGCAGCAAAATTTTATGATGCAGTTGCATTGCTTTGATAGCTCACCAAAGCACATAAAACTTAGAATGCACAATTAAACTTGCTGAAATTATAATGGCCCTTGATTTTTATTGTATTGATTTATGATTTATGATGTGACAGTTTGTCCACTAATATAGTATGATAGGTGTACAAATTCTTTGTTGTTACAGTAACAACACATTTTTTGCTCTTTTAGTAAGTGACAGTAGTCTTCAGTTACTGACATGTCATGGAATATGATCTGTCAGCATGTTGACTTTGTTATCTGGTTATTTAAACAGCAACTTTCACTGTGTGAGAACATCTGAATTCCTTCCAATCTTTAGCGATAGATTAAAGACTCTATGGCCCTGTTTCATAGACAGGGCTTAGATTAAGCCAGGATTAGGCCTTAGTTCAATACATTTAAGTAGCTTTTATAAACATGCATTAGAAGAAGAAAAAATAACTGGTGTACATCTTGAGACAAAACAATCAAAAATGTGGGGGAGATTCACAAAGAGTGGACTGCAGCTGAAGTCAGTGCTTCAAGAACCACTACGCACAGACATATGCAAGACATGGGTTTCAGCTGTCGCATTTCTTGTGTCAAGCCACTCTTGAACAACAGACAGTGTCAGAAGCGTCTCACCTGGGCTAAAGACAAAAAGGACTGGACTGCTGCTGAGTGGTCCAAAGTTATATTCTCTGATGACAGTAAATTTTGCATTTCCTTTGGAAATCAGGGTCCCAGAGTCTGGAGGAAGAGAGGAGAGGCACACAATCCACGTTGCTTGAGGTCCAGTGTAAAGTTTCCACAGTCAGTGATGGTTTGGGGTGCCATGTCATCTGCTGGTGTTGGTCCACTGTGTTTTCTGAGGTCCAAGGTCAACGCAGCCGTATACCAGGAGGTTTTAGAGCACTTCATGCTTCCTGCTGCTGACCAACTTTATGGAGATGCAGATTTCATTTTCCAACAGGACTTGGCACCTGCACACAGTGCCAAAGCTACCAGTACCTGGTTTAAGGACCATGGTATCCCTGTTCTTAATTGGCCAGCAAACTCGCCTGATCTTAACCCCATAGAAAATCTATGGGGTATTGTGAAGAGGAAGATGAGATATGCCAGACCCAACAATGCAGAAGAGCTAAAGGCCACTATCAGAGCAACCTGGGCTCTCATAACACCTGAGCAGTGCCACAGACTGATCGACTCCATGCCACACCGCATTGCTGCAGTAATTCAGGCAATAGGAGCCCCAACTAAGTATTGAGTGCTGTACATGCTCATACTTTTCATGTTCATACTTTTCAGTTGGCCAAGATTTCTAAAAATCCTTTCTTTGTATTGGTCTTAAGTAATATTCTAATTTTCTGAGATACTGGATTTGGGATTTTCCTTAGTTGTCAGTTATAATCATCAAAATTAAAAGAAATAAACATTTGAAATATATCAGTCTGTGTGTAATGAATGAATATAATATACGAGTTTCACTTTTTGAATGGAATTAGTGAAATAAATCAACTTTTTGATGATATTCTAATAATATGATCAGCACCTGTAAATGTCTGAGCATTTGGCCATGACCTTAGCGATACTAGTCATTATCTACTTGAGTTACAATTCTATAAAGGTAAATGGCCGAATGATGTAGTCAGTTGTTCAAATGTTTTATTGGCAGCAAAATTTTATGATGCAGTTGCATTGCTTTGATAGCTCACCAAAGCACATAAAACTTAGAATGCACAATTAAACTTGCTGAAATTATAATGGCCCTTGATTTTTATTGTATTGATTTATGATTTATGATGTGACAGTTTGTCCACTAATATAGTATGATAGGTGTACAAATTCTTTGTTGTTACAGTAACAACACATTTTTTGCTCTTTTAGTAAGTGACAGTAGTCTTCAGTTACTGACATGTCATGGAATATGATCTGTCAGCATGTTGACTTTGTTATCTGGTTATTTAAACAGCAACTTTCACTGTGTGAGAACGTCTGAATTCCTGCCAATCTTTAGCAATAGATTAAAGACTCTATGGCCCTGTTTCATAGACAGGGCTTAGATTAAGCCAGGATTAGACCTTAGTTCAATACATTTAAGTATCTTTTATAAACACGCATTAGAAGAAGAAAAAATAACTGGTGTGCATCTTGAGACAAAACAATGGCACTGACATATTTTATGTTAATGCAAGTTGCTTTCAGTTAAAACGGCTAAAACATGCATTTTAGTCTGGGACTAGGCTTAAGCCTTGTCTGTGAAACTGAGGGTATATTTCAAAATTACTGAAAAAAGTATTTATTTGTACCATACCAGGTCTGACAGGATTTTTAAGTTAACACATCCCTACATGTCTGGAATTACAATTCAACTGGAATTAGATTTCAATCTCTAACAAACATGAACAGGTTGTCTTTTGGGAGGTAGACCATATGCTATCTCTGTGTAAATATATATGTATAATTGCTACGTGATGTATAAGTTCTTTGGTGATAACAAACATTGCTTCTTTGCAAGCAATGAAAAAGAAACAAGGAACATTAGACATTAAACAGGATATGGATTATACATTAGATAAAACAATTCAATAGCAAAAAAAAAAAAAGATGCTCTGACCCAGTCGTCTAGCCATCACAATTTGGCCCTTGTCAAACATCAACAATCACATTCATTGTAATAAAAAAGACCAGCTTTCTGCTATAAATAACAGCTTTTGTGTATCGTACAAAAAAGAAAGTAAAACAGGGTGATGACAAAATGAGGTGAAATATTCTTTTGAAACTCTAAATGGAAGTGTTAACTGTTTGAACCTTAGATTCAAATTGTAATATGTATTGTTTCAAGAAAATAAAATATGCAATATGTTTTGAAAAATGTTTAAATAAGATTTTCTATTCTATTATTTGTGTCTTTACAGGGAACAATACAATTTGACATAGATGGATGTTGCAGGATCTGTAAGATATTCTTTATACTAAACACCCTGACACAAACAATATATTTTAAGTTAAAATGATTTTGTCCACAGTCTATGCAGATAATTTAACAGATGTTAAGTAAATTAAAAATAACATAATAGCCCTACATAACATTCAGTGCATGTATTGTTCATGAGTCTCAAGCTTACCTGCCTCTATCATCTCTCAGGTGAACCCAGCAACTGTATTCTAGAGAAGAACCACACCCGTCATGTCGATGGTTGCATTTCCATCGAGGATGTAGAAGTTACTTCCTGCACTGGCCACTGTGACAGCAGATCAATGTGAGAGCATTACACAAACATATTCATTTTTTATTTTTAATTCTCAGATTAACTGTAAAGTTTGCATAATATTTCTTTCTAATAAGACTTCCTTTCTGAATACTTAGCTATAAACATGAAATAATTATCAATATTATAACATTTAAAATGTAAAAATTATGAAAATGTAAAGATAAACACCTATGCCAAAATGGATAACAGGGTTGAAAATTAAGACTAATTTAAGCTGTCACTTAGTAGGGACTAGCTACTAGGACCAAATGTTGATTTGTAGTTATTGATAATCTTATATTTCCATAAATGAAAACTAAATTAAAAATGTTTTTTTTTTTACATTTTTTTTTTTTTTTTGGCAACAGGATTGCAAGATATCATACATTTTCTATAATGAACTGAATATCAGTTAAATTCATACATTTTTTAAGTGTGCCTTAGCATCCAAACCTTTGTGTGGATACTGCATATATTGCTGTATTACACACATTTTTGTTAATTTTTTTCCCCCTCAATATTTTAGATTTAAATCGAATGAAACACCAACAATGCCATAGATATCTCCGTCAGTTCGTACTTAGGCCTACCGCCCTTAACACTTTCTCCGACAAGCGAGACTTGTTTTCCTCTTCTTTTTTTTTCATGTAATTTTTGGCATAAAGCCTATATGCTATCTTTGAATAGCTATATCTATCCTATGACTGTAGTAAAACAGACTCAGAGAATGTTAGTATTACTTCTAAGTCAGGGTAGCACCACATTAAATTCTTGACAGGAAGGAACACGATGCAGGGATAAAGGCTGCAAGTTGTGAAAATTACATGATCTAGGACCTTTATATAGTGTGTGCCATTTTAAAGACTGTATTGTAAACTCAAATCAAATGTTCATGTCCAATAAATATTGTAGTTACATGGTCATTATTTCAAAAGAAACAAAAAGGCTTTTGCACATATGATATATTATCTTTCAGTCCCATCGACATTTAATGTTCTAGCAGAGTTTTAGAGTAAACAGTATTAACAGAAGCCTTGGTGGGAAGAAACTTTGTTTAGTCTCTCAAAATGGCATTTATCACTGCTGTCATCTCAAACTAAACAAGGATGTGAGTTCTGAAGGAACCATCATGCACTAAACCAGAATTGACACTCTAAATGTGTACTTTGCTGTCATGAGTTTTTTGCTGGCAAGATCAATCATTTTACACAAACACTGAAAATTCATTCATTTATTCACCCTTATGTTCCAAACTAGTTAAAAAAAATGTTTTATATAGTAATTAATCAACATTTTCTTTAAAGAGGTCTTTAAGATGGGGTTCTGTTCTCACATGTGTTTAGGAAAAGCTGATTTTGAGTATGAAGACACAAAATTAAATAAAACACACACACACACACACACACACACACACACACACACAGAGGTATGTATATGGGTCAATGACGTATAAGGATTTTCGATTTTAAAATACAAAAAATAATAAAATGAATTGTTCAAACATTAAGAATGTTGTGTACACATAAATTCATATTAAAATTTTGAATTTTAGAATTTTCATGTGGTGCGACTGTGATTTATCTTAAAATTAATTAATTTACTTAACATGCTTTACATTTTTTATAAGTTCTCAGTAAAGTGTTTAGAAACAAAGCATTTGCAGTTCTTTTGAGATTCTGTAAAGAATGACCTTATATTTTTGTTCTATAACTTAAGAGTTGCCTTCTTAAATGTAGTTAACAGACTTATTTTTCCTGTAAATTGCATAAAACTGATAAAAAAAGTTTTAAAATTACCATTCACTTAAGCATACTGTATCAGTGATTCATATTTCAGCCACAGAAATTAGATATTTTATTTTTAATTTAATACAGTAATTGCTATAATTGGTTGTACTACATGATGTGCGGTCACTCCAAATGACACAAAGACCTTAAATATCATTAAAAATCTATTTTAAGAGATCAATAAACAGTCAATTGAATATAAAAGCACAAAAACTGCCAATCTAGGACATATATCTTTCATGGAAAACACTCTGCAGTGGTCGGACCACATGGTATTAGGTGGCACCACATGATATTTTCAAATTCAGTCAAAATTTACAGGCACAGAATTGGCCACCTAAACAAAACAAGCTAACTTACCAAAGGTCACTATGAAATTTATAATTAAAGTATATATTTGCAGAAATAACTTAATCATTGTTTTCTGAGGTCATACCAAATTATATCCAAATGTGGTAACTACATACCAGCCATTAAAAAGGTTATTTTTTTCCAAACTTCAATGGGTCCTTCGCAAATTGGTATTGTCACGAATCCTGTCAGTTCCCGGACTACATTTCCCATAATCCTCCCTGCCAGTCACATGCACACACTCCACTCCAATCATCATCTGCCACATACACCTGAAGCTTGTTATCTGGACTATAAATGACTCACACACACACCTCCTGATCGTGAAGTCTTGTTTACCCCGTGTGACATTTCTGAGCGTTATATCCTGTCTGCCTGTTTGTTGTTATCGTTCCTGCCTGTACCTGTTTATTGACCCGTTGCTGCCTGTCCTGACCCTTGCTTTGTATACCGACCTGTGAGTGATATCTGCCAGTCCTGACCTCTGCCTGTATCTGGATTATGATTCTGTCTACCCTCTGCTGTACCTGTTTGCTCCTGTTTGACCCTGCTTGTACAACCACTCTAACTTCAATAAAGCTCGCAGATGGATCTTGCCATGAGTCCTGCATCGTTGCAGGTATATGATGCAAGTTCCTGTCTTTGAATGGATTTTGGAATGGAGCTGACTCGGGAACTGGAGTGGAGTCTGGAGCTGACTCAGGAACTGAAGCGGAGACTGGAGCTGACTTGGGGACAGGAGTGGAGTCTGGAGCTGACACGGAGATTGAGGAAGACACTGGAAGACCAGAAGTCAATTAGCCATTGGTCCCCTTCAGATTCTGGTGAGGGCTTAGTTGTGACAGCGTCCATCTTGACTGAGGGCTCAGGTGTGGCGGCGGCCATCTTGTCTGAGGGGTGTCATGTGTGGTGGCGGCCATCTTGACTGAGGGCTCAGGCGTGGTAGCGGCCATCTTGAACAAGGGCTCAGGCATGGCGGCAGCCATCTTGTGACGAGGCTCTGAAGTGGCAGCGGACATCTTGCGAAGAGACTCTGAAGTGGCGGCGGCCATCTTGCGACGAGGCTCTGGGATGGCGGCCATCTTGTGACAAGGCTCTGGAGTGGCATTAGCAGAAGTAGCTGGAATGAAGGCAGACTTTAATGCTGAGCTGACAGATGTTAGCATGGGGTCTACCATCGTAGTCCCCAGGTCAGTGCTGTTGGAAGCTCAATTGCGTCCTCTGGGAAATACAGTACAGGCAAGCAGGAACGGGCAGATTCGTTGGAGGTGTATGTGAAGGAACCCTGTTGGCTTTTGCACATATGATATATTATCTTTCAGTCCCATCGACAGAAAGACTGTATTGTAAACTCAAATCAAATGTTCATGTCCAATAAATATTGTAGTTACATGGTCATTATTTCAAAAGAAACAAAAAGGCTTTTGCACATATGATATATTATCTTTCAGTCCCATCGACATTTAATGTTCTAGCAGAGTTTTAGAGTAAACAGTATTAACAGAAGCCTTGGTGGGAAGAAACTTTGTTTAGTCTCTCAAAATGGCATTTATCACTGCTGTCATCTCAAACTAAACAAGGATGTGAGTTCTGAAGGAACCATCACGCACTAAACCAGAATTGACACTCTAAATGTGTACTTTGCTGTCATGAGTTTTGTGCTGGTAAGATCAATCATTTTACACAAACACTGAAAATTCATTCATTTATTCACCCTTATGTTCCAAACTAGTAAAAGTTAATTTTTTCTATGGTAATTAATCAACATTTTCTTTAAAGAGGTCTTTAAGATGGGGTTCTGTTCTCACATGTGTTTAGGAAAAGCTGATTTTGAGTATGAAGACACAAAATTAAATAAAACACACACACACACACACACACACACACACACAGAGGTATGTATATGGGTCAATGACATATAAGGATTTTCGACAGGCCAATTTTAAAATACAAAAAATAATAAAATGAATTGTTCAAACATTAATAATAATAATAATAATACATTTTATTTGTAATGCGCTTTTCTTAAACCCAAAGCGCTACAGTAATAGAATAAAACAAAAACAACAAAAGCAATACAATTCATTAGAGAAAGACAGCCTTAAATAAATGTGTCTTAATCAACTTTTTAAAATGATCCAACGTTGGTGCATTTCTGATGGGTAGAGGAAGCACATTCCATAGCTTAGGGGCTTTGTATGAAAAGGCTCTTTCCCCCATGGTCTTTGCTGGAATGAATGTTTGTAACATTAAGAATGTTGTGTACACATAAATTCATATTAAAATATTGAATTTTCTGACCCGCCGTGGCTGCCCGTGACACCTGACCCGCCGTGGCTGCCCGTGACACCTGACCCACCGTGGCTGAACGTGGAACCTGACCCACCATGGCTGCCCGTGACACCTGACCACACACTCCACTCCAATCATCATCTGCCACATACACCTGAAGCTTGTTATCTGGACTATAAATGACTCACACATACACCTCCTGATCGCGAAGTCTTGTTTACCCCGTGTGACATTTCTGAGCGTTATATCCTGTCTGCCTGTTTGTTGTTATCGTTCCTGCCTGTACCTGTTTTTGACCCGTTGCTGCCTGTCCTGACCCTTGCTTTGTATACCGACCTGTGAGTGATATCTGCCAGTCCTGACCTCTGCCTGTATCTGGATTACGATTCTGTCTACCCTCTGCTGTACCTGTTTGCTCCTGTTTGACCCTGCTTGTACAACCACTCTAACTTCAATAAAGCTCGCAGATGGATCTTACCATGAGTCCCGCATCGTTACAGGTATATGATGCAAGTTCCTGTCTTTGAATGGATTTTGAATGGATCATAATGTTTGTTTGTATATTATGATGGAAATATAAATACAAATACTTTGCAGTTTTGTACAGGATTACAAAACACATTGGAAATCATGCCAAATAGTGCAGAAAATGAATTTGAATAAATTTAGAGTAATTTCAAAGACATTTCCAAAACAGAAGTTATGGCCGAACGGTCGCACCACATGATATTTTGACACTTTAAATAACAGAAAATTACAAATAACTAATGTTTTTTGAAAAGTTAAAGTGAGCACATCCACGGGTGTTACGTACAGATGGGCCGAGACACAGATATCAACATAGAAGGATGTTTATTTTAACAAACAGAAGGGTGGACACAGTAATGCAGGTCGTGGAGGGTTTAATGATGGTGGACAGGATGATAACATGTAGGAGGTCAGTTGACACACACGGAGACACAGGAGCACAGAGATTCCCAGGGTGGGCACCCTGGAGACCTACAGGCAAGTGAGGGTGGAGGTGCAGACCGGTGCGGAGGTCTCCAGGGCGGGCCTAGGAGCTCTGGCGGGTAGGGAGCCTCAGGACGCCATGGCGGGTCGGGACCTTCAGGCCCTATATGCCCCCGGTCCTCGATCTCACCTGGAAATGGCCCAGATCCGGTTGACTACGGTAAACCTCGGGATAAACAAAAAGACTAATATTAGCGTAGATGTCATTCTTCTTCTGATGTAACGAGTACATCTGGTGTTATAGGAAGTGTTCCTGTTTCCAGCTGACCTAATTTATGCAGCCTAATAATCCTTTAACAGATTTGAAAATATAAATTGATAATGTGTTATGTATGCCAGGTTAAAGAGATGCGTTTTTAGTCTAGATTTAAACTGACAGATTGTGTCTGCTTCCCGAACAATGCTAGGAAGATTGTTCCAGAGTTTAGGTGATAAATAGGAGAAGGATCTACTGCCTGCGGTTGATTATCAGCTGGCCTGAATTTTGAGATCGCAATAGATGTGAAGGACTATAATGCATTAAAAGCTCGCTCAGGTACTGGGATGCTAAACCATTTAGTGCTTTGTAAGTAATTAGCAAGATTTTAAAATCTATACAATGTTTAACAGGAAGCCAATGCAGTGTTGACAGAACTGGGCTAATATGGTCATACTTCCAAGTTCTAGTAAGAACTCTAGCTGCTGCATTTTGTACAAGCTGTAGTTTATTTATCAAGTGAGCAGAACAACCACCCAGTAGAGCGTTACAGTAATCTAGCCTTGAGGTCATGAATGCGTGAACTAACTGCATTTTTCATTGAGAGCATATGTTGTAGTTTAGATATATTTTTAAGATGGAAGAATGCGGTTTTACAGATGCTAGAAACATGGCCTTCAAATGAAAGATTGGTATTAAAGAGCACACCCAGGTTCCTAACTGACGACGAAGACTTAACAGAACAGCCATTAAGGGCCCTATAATACACCCGGCGCAATGCGACGCAAGGTGCAGCGCAAGTGTGTTTGCTAGTTTGCGTCCGGCGCCATTCACGTTTTCCCGTTCAGCGCCACGTCCTTAAATTAGTAAATGCATTTGCGCCCGTTAGTGCGCTGGTCTAAAAAAGAGGTGTGTTCAGGCGCATTGCCGGCGCATTGCTATTTTAAGGAGCTGAAAATAGACTGAGCCATAGACCAACTCAAACCTGGTCTAAAGACTAAAGTCAATGGCGCAATATTTTTTTGTTAGAGCGCGTTGGTAGAAACTGCGCCTCTGGGCGCGTCCACAGTGCGCGTTGACTTTGCTTATTACACACAGGGATGCGCATCACACAAACATGCCAAATATTAAAAACAAAAGGATTACAGTGTAAAAGAATATTATTGTGTGTAGGCTACATAAATATAAAAATGTAATGATGAACAGTCATTGCGTGTATTAGAATTAGGCTACCTATTTTCAATTCAGTCTATTACTACTTACAATGATGAATGAAATTGGCTAATTAATTGAACAATCGTGCCAATACACACACATATACACTGCGTTCCAAATTATTATGCAAGAGACAAATGAGTAAGATTTCTGTACAATAAACATTCAGATTTTAGTTTTTCTAAGAACATGTTTGTTCGTTTATTTATCCATGTCTTTTTAGATAACTGGGATCAATCTCAGACAAAATAATTTGCCAGGTCTATGGAAACCCTACTTAGAGGTTGTTCCACATTATTAAGCAAGTCACAGTTCTCATGCAATATGGGGAGGAAGAAAGATCTTTCTGAAGATGAAAAGCATGAAATGGTGCAATGTTGTGCAAAAGGCATGAAAACAACTAATATTGTGTGAAACTGAATGGAGATTATCGAATTATCATAAGATTTGTGAGTGATTTAGAGCACAGCAGAACTCGGTCAGATAAAGGCTTATTGAGGAAAGTTCCTGTCAAAAAAATGAATTGTATTAAAAGGGCAGCTATAAAAAAAGCCAGTGTTGAGCAGCAAACAGGTATTTGAAGCTGCTGGTGTCTCTGGAGTCTCGAGAAGCTCTCCATGCAGGCTGGCAGTTGTGCGTAAAGATGCATTTTAGACACCACTAACCAAACCTCACAAAGAGAAACATTTACAGTGGGTGTAGAAATACATGAAGACTCATTTTTAAATAGTTTTATTCACTGACTAATGCCCTACTACAATGGATGGTCTAAATGGATGGATATCTGGATAGTTGGTGCATGGCCACCACGTACCAACAAGACTGCGACGTCAGCAAGGAGCTGGTGGGTGATGATTTGGGCTGGAATACTGGGAAGTGAGATGGAGGGTATTAAAATGAATTTGCAAGATATGTGGAGTTCATAACTGGCCATTTTCAGCTATGGTATAAAAAGGAGGATAGTGCATAGTACAATGCACTATTGTACAATGCACTATGCACTATCCCATGCTGCAAAAAAAAAACACCACAGCAATAAAACTGTTTGAAAATGTATTTCTACACCCACTGTAAATGTTTCTCTTTGTGAGGTTTGGTTTGGAGTGGCTGAAATGCATCTTTAAGCACAACTGCCAGCCTGCATGGAGAGCTTCTTGAGACTCCAGACACACCAGCAGCTTCAAATACCTGTTTGCTGCTCAACACTGGCTTTTTTTATAGCTGCCCTTTTAATACAATACATTTTTTTGATAGGAACTTTCCTTAATAAGCCTTTATCTGACCGAGTTCTGCCGTGCTCTAAATCACTCACAAATCTTATGATAATTCCATAATCTCCCTTCAGTTTCACACAATATTAGTTGTTTTCATGCCTTTTGCACAACATTGCACCATTTCATGCTTTTCATCTTCAGAAAGATCTTTCTTCCTCCCCATATTGCATGAGAACTGTGACTTGCTTAATAATGTGGAACAACCTCTAAGTAGGGTTTCCATAGATCTGGCAAATTATTTTGTCTGAGATTGACACCAGTTATCTAAAAAGACATAGATAAATAAACAAACAAACATTTTCTTAGAAAAACTAAAATCTGAATGTTTATCGTACTGAAATCTTACTGATATGTCAATTGCATAATAATTTGGAACGCAGTGTATATTAACTGACTCATCGCGCGGAGCTATTTGAAAGCCTGCATTTGCAAGCCCGCTTTAACTTCGCGCACGAGCAGATCGGTTTCTTCGCTTGAAAAGCGTTCAGCTTTTCCGCCAACAAATTCCGCCATGTAAATAGCAATCCGCCATGGCGCGAGCGCATCTCGCTCATAAAGGGAATGGGAGATGACACTCTGATTGGTTTATTGAACGTTACGCCCATTACTCATTAAGAGAATAGGGACAACCCATTTCAAAAATGTGCCCCGGCGCACGGACCGTTTTTCCGTTGTTAAAATAGCAAAAGTGGATTTGGACACGCCCTGAGTGCACCTGCGCCGTGCGCTATACACTTTGCGTTTAGATTGTTAAAATAGGGCCCTAAGTGTTAGACAGTATTCTAGGTTATTACGTGAAGAAGTTTTTGGTCCAAAAATTAGAATCTCTGTTTTTTCTGAATTTAGTAGTAGGAAATTATTAAAAAAAATTTATATCAGCTAAGCATTCCATTAATTTTGTGAATTGGTAAGTTTCGTCGCGAAGAAATATAGAGCTGAGTATCATCAGCGTAACAGTGAAAACTAATGCCATGCTTCCTAATGATATCTCCTAAGGGTAGCATGTACAGAGTGAAAAGCAATGGTCCTAGTACTGAGCCTTGCGGTACTCCATATTGAACTTGTGATCGATATGACATCTCTTTGTTTACTCCTACAAACTGATAACGGTCAGATAAGTATGATTTGAACCATGACAATGCAATTCCACTAATGCCAACATCATTTTCAAGTTTATTTACAAGAAAGTTGTGATCGATAGTGTCAAATGCAGCACTAAGATCCAGTAACACTAATAGAGAGATACAACCACGATCTGATGATAAGAGCAAATCATTAGTAACTCTAATGAGAGCCGTCTCAGTACTATGGTATGGTCTAAATCCTGACTGGAAATCCTCACAGATACTATTTCTTTCTAAAAAGGAACATAGTTGTGATGATACTGCCTTTTCTAGTATTTTTGACAAAAAGTGAGATTTGAGATTTGCCTGTAAATGACTAATTCTCCAGGATCAAGTTGTGGTTTTTTAATAAGAGGTTTAATAATAGCCAGCTTAAACGTTTTTGGTATGTATCCTAGTGATAAAGACAAATTAACGATATTAAGAAGAGGCTCTATGACCCCTGGAAGCATCTCTTTCAATAGCTTAGTCAGTATAGGGTCTAACATACATGTTGATTTTGATGATTTAACAAGTTTAGACAATTCCTCTTCTCCTAAAGCAGTGAATGAATTGAATTTTTCCTCAGGGACACTACAATGCACTTTCTGATGTGATACTGTAGTAGACGGTTGCATGGTTATAATTTTCTCTCTAATATTGTCAATCTTGCAAATAAAGAAGTTCCTAAAGTCATTACTGCTGTGCTCTTTGGAAACATCAGAAGTTGAAGCTTTATTTCTTGTTTAATTTAGCCACTGTATCAAATAAATACCTAGGGTTGTGCTTATTTTCTTCTAAAAGTTTTGAAAAATGGGCAGATCTAGCAGTTTTTAAGGCCTTTCTTTACTCAATCATTCTCTCTCTCCACAAAATGCGAAATACTTCTAGTTTTGTTTTCTTCCAGCTGTGCTCCATTTTTCTGGCTCCTACCTTTAGGGCCCGAGTGTGCTCACTGTACCACGGCATTGGATTAATTTCCTTAATCTTTTTTAAACGCAAAGGAGCAACTGAGTCTAATGTGCTGGAAAAGACAGAGGCAATAGTTTCTGTTGCAACATCGAGGTCTTCTAAGCTGTCTAGTATGCTAAGGCGATGAAACTGATCAGGAAGATTATTTATAAAGCGATCTTTAGTGGTAGAAGTGATGGTTCTACCATATTTATGGCAGGGAAGCAGTTTAGCAGCCTTGACTAAATGTAATATACATGTAACGTCTGGATGGATCCGTTCAGAGTCAATAAACTTTGGAATTTTCAGAACGCTTTTAACCTGATGAACTGTGTTTTTAAATCACTAAATCGGCTCCGGCCGACTGCGACTTTTGGCAGGTTTGTGGACCCGTGAGGTTAAACAGAAAACTCCAACTTCCTAACTTTGGAGACTTCAAAAGGAGCACCCCCCCAGGTGTGGGCCCAGAGACTGACCAGACAAATTCCACACATACACACCACCCACACACACAGACACACAAAAACACACAAACATACATTATTGACTGTATATGTAAAATATAACTATGCCAAAATGTACCCGTCATGTATCTCAAGCGTATGCATGTTTCCTAGTGTTTAGACTTAGTTTAAATGAGTGTATTTGTGCTAGTGTTCATTTTAATGATGGAATTTTGTCTGTAAACCATAACTCCTTCTACATGCTTCTCTTATATATCAAGTTTAGATTCATTTTAAAGCTATTTCCATGTCTCATTCATCTATGTATATTACATGGCTGTCAAATGCATTGTTCGATTTGTTTGGTGATGCATAAAGTATGCAAATTCAGCTAGGAGACCAAACAAAGGAACTTTGCCCGCCAAATAGTGCTATGCATCTATTGGCCGTTACAGTTCAGGAGGTGTGTTAGCTTGGTTTTCCATAAAAACAACGACACACAATTTTTCCTTTGTCTCCCGATTGTCTCTCGACTGCCCCTGAACTGCCTCAGGCGACAGCGCTGTCATCACGCGCTCTCCTTCCGGGACGACCATTTCCTTGGACTCTCTCTCTCTCTCTTCTTTCTTCTCTGTCATCTTACGCGTCAGTTAAACCTCGTTTGAAAACCCCGCCGGAGAAACCCTCTCGGAAAGGACCAACCAAGCCAAGCGCATTGAAACTCTGCTGCACCCCGACTTGAACCATATACAAGTATTAATCTCTCTGAAATTTGTCTAAACTGATTTCTGTGCTGGCTCTCAAAAGGGGTTAACTGTCGTAATTTGCCATTCTTTGACCATCCTTCCTTTCCTGTCTCTACATTCCCTTTTGTATATATTTGTATATTCTGTATTTAGACGTATAACCTCTGTAGTCGTAGTTTGCATATATTAAACACATTATTCATGCGCGATTGTTCTTTTTGCTCATTTCAACCAAAACCAGGTCACTTTAACGTTCTTCGATCGCTTTAGGCTTTGATGCTATAATAGGAATTGTTCTCGTGGCCAGAGAACAACTCCGCTTATAACATTCTAGGAGGAGCTAGGTTTGCTGGACGAGCGTAGTTTCTCTAAATGATTATTAAACAAGAACTAATCATATTCTGTTACGGTCTAGCTGTTGTAGAGATGAGGCTGATACGGAAATCCACAATAGATGGGTTTTATTAATATAACGAAGAGTGACAACAACTAAACACATAGTATAACATTTAAGAACAGACAAGGAGTGAAGGGAGTGAGTCCATATATATAGGGAGTGCTAACGAGGAAGTCCAGGTGATGATGATGAGTGATGATGAGGAGCTGACAAGGGAAGTGAGTGCAGGTGAGGAGACAAGAGGATCATGGGAAATGAAGTCCGGGGAACAAGGGATCTGTGACATTACCCCCCCCCCTCACGGCGTAGATGAAACACCGGGGAGGGGGGTGGGCGGGTCCATGAGCCAAGGCGGGTCAGGAGACGTGGGCCGCCTCGGCGGGTCAGGAGACGCGGGCCGCCTCGGCGGGTCAGGTGCAGCGGGCGGCCACGGCGGGTCAGGTGCGGGTCAGTGCGGGTCAGGAGGTTCAGGTGCAGCGGGCGGCCATGGCAGGTCAGGAGCCTTGGGCGGCCATGGCGAAGCCCTACCCACATGTGTGGCGCCCACATGTACCCCACCCACGGGTACTTGCCCCCCCCCAAAAAAATACTTGGGGAGGTTTAGGATAATTATGAGGAGTCCAAGGAATGTAGTGGATTTGTGGGCGGAGGAGCATGGAGCTGGCTTGGCGGCGCATGGAGCGGCTGGTTCGGTGAAGGAGCATGGAGCGGAGGGCTCGGCGGCTGAGGCAGGAGCGGAGGGCTCGGCGGCTGAGGCAGGAGCGGAGGGCTCGGCGGCTGAGGCAGGAGCGGAGGGCTCGGCGGCTGAGGCAGGAGCGGAGGGCTCGGCGGCTGAGGCAGGAGCGGAGGGCTCGGCGGCTGAGGCAGGAGCGGAGGGCTCGGCGGCTGAGGCAGGAGATAATGGCTCGGCGGCTGAGACTGGAGATAATGGCTCGGCGGCTGAGACTGGAGAAATTAGCTCGGCTGAGACTGGAGAAATTGGCTCGGTAACAAAGTCAATAAGCCAGGCCGCATCACATGGCGGCTTGTGTGAGGCTGGAGCCTCCTTGGTGAGGGCTGGAGCGGCAGGTTCGTGACAGGCTGGGGCAGCTTTTTTCCTCCTCCTCCGCTTTTTGGACCCAGCAGAGGAGTGTGGGTCCAGTGTGGGACAGGCAGGGAGTTCACTGGAGGGGTATGCGGAGGAAGACGGAGGCTGACTAACTGGCCCAGCCAACCGTGTTTCTGAACGGACTGGACGAAACAAACACTCATCCCGAACCTCTTCAACTAGGAATTTGGAGCCATTTAAACACAAAATTAAATTGATAGTTTCGCTTAAGGAGAAACGATAATCAGGTTCATCAAAACGGATAGTGTTGTCGTCCAGTCCATCCAGAAACAGGGCGATCAAATTAGCGTCTGGCCAGTCAGTCAAAAAAGCGAGCTCAACGAACTCCTCCACATACCTCTCCAGCGAACGACCAACCTGTAGGAGCCCGATGAGACGATTTCCGGCTGTCATAGAAGAGGGAGGCATGGGAGAAGCTGGAGCCAGGGTAATGAAGAAAGACTCCATCTTTTCTTTGTTGTGGAAAATCCAGCGGTTTAAAGGTCCGTTCTTCTGTTACGTGTACTGGTAGAAGGATGAGGCAGATACAGAAATCCACAATAGATGGGTTTTATTAATATAACGAAGAGTGACAACAACTAAACACATAGTATAACATTTAAGAACAGACAAGGAGTGAAGGGAGTGAGTCCATATATATAGGGAGTGCTAACGAGGAAGTCCAGGTGATGATGATGAGGAGCTGACAAGGGAAGTGAGTGCAGGTGAGGAGACAAGAGGATCATGGGAAATGAAGTCCAGGGAACAAGGGATCTGTGACATATATATGATTGATTATAATTTGTTGTAATTAATTCACAATATATATTTAATTCCCCCTTGGGTTGATATATGCGTCATAATTGATCATAAAGCTTTATGATTTATTATAATTCATATATAATATAACCCATAAATTTATTAATAACTGTACAACCGCTACATACACAAGACTAGATAATGATCTGAGATGTCGTCTCTCTGCTGCAGAATTTCAACGGCCTCAATATCGATTCCATGTGACAATATTAGATCTAAAGTATGATTACGACAATGAGTGGGTCCTGACACGTGTTGTCTAATGCCAATAGAATTTAGAATGTCTGTAAATGCCAATCCCAATGAGTCTTTTTTATTATCTACATGGATATTAATACATAATGTTACATAGAGTACCATCACTTCGAAGGAATTATATTTGAAAGACTTTTGACTAATACTGTAAATATTACTATAAATTACAGCAACAACGCGCCTTTGCCTTTCTGTCGAGGATTGTGTCGATAATCATAACCTTGAGGGCTAGACTCATTTAAAGTAATGTAATCGTCTGGTTTTAGCCAGTTTTCTGTCAAACACAGCACATCTAGATTATTATCTGTGATAATATCATTTACAATAAGTGCTTTTGAAGAAAGGGATCTAATATTTAACAACCAAAGCTTTATCACTTGTTTATCATTATTATCTCTATTTTTTATTTGTTGAACATCAACTAAATTTTTAAAATTAAATGGGTTTGGAAGTTTTTTGTTTTTACTAATTCGGGGTACAGACATGTGATAATATCTAGGTGTAAGAGTTTCTATGTGTTGGGAATTATCTGACTTCTGTAACGTAAGGCAGCTAGCAGACGGTCGGTTTGGCCAGTTTGTCTGCTGCTTCCTGACCTGGACCCCAGTTTGTCATGTTTCAGCTTTAAGACTATGTGCCATATTACTAGAGAGAAGAGCAGCACCATCCCAGGAGGGATGAATACTATCTCTCCTTCTACAGCTCAGGTCTGCCCCAAAAACTTTTCCAATTGTCTATTCTGCGGACACCACTTAGACAGCCAGCAACTGAGTGATGATAATCTGCTAACTATCTCATCACTCCGATGTACAGGAAGGGGACCAGAGCAAATTACTTTTCCTGACATTGTACTTGCGAGTTCACACACCTCTTTAATGTTAATTTTAGTGATCTCCGACTGGCGAAGTCGAACATCATTAGTGCCGACGTGAATAATAATTTTAGAGTATTTACAATTAGCATTAGCCAACACTTTTAAATTTGCTTTGATGTCAGGTGCTCTGGCTCCCGGCAAACATGTGACTATGGTGGCTGGTGTCTCTATTTTCACATTCCGTGTAATAGAATCGCCAATAACTAGGGCACTTTCAACAGGATTCTCAGTGGGTGCGTCACTGAGTGGGGAGAACCTGTTTGATGTTCTTACTGGAATGGAAGAGTGGTGTTTTCCGTGGCTAGGCCGCCTCCCCGTTACCCAAGTGCCCTGCTGAGCACGCTCTACAGCCAGAACCGAACAATGTACAGAGTTCACTAAGCTAGTCGCATCCAAAACAGTATCTGAAGCCCTTGCATTCTTACTGTCCTAGATTAAAGTTTGGATGCGTGTCAGCCTGACTATTTCCCTACATTTATGACATGTAAATCCCTCATCGCTGACAGAGAAAGCTATGCTAAACATGCGACAAGTGGAACAACTTGCAAAACTGGGAGAGGATGACATGACTCAGACTCACTGTGTTTGTAGAATGATCCGACTTACCACAGCTGTTTCATGAACGCATTGAAAAAGGAGCGCGCAAGAGACTGATGACAAGTTAACAAGCTAGCGAGATGCAAATGAGTTGTAATAGTGATTTAGATTCAAAGATTAAAAGCTAGCGACGTCAGATTAATGTGGTAGGCAATATTATATATAAGGTAATGATAATATAAGCAACAATGAATAAAAGTAAGAGATTCAAAACAAAGCTATACGGAGCTATACGGAGTTACTGGCGCAAACCACTCTGAGCCTATATATATATATATATATATATATATATATATATAATATAATATATGTATGTATGTATAATATACAGTCGTGCTCAAAATTATTCATACCCTTGGTAAATATGACCAAAGAAGGCTGTGAAAATAAATCTGCATCGTTAATACTTTTGATCTTTTATTTAAAAAATCTACAAAAATCCAACCTTTCATTGGAGAATAATAATTTTAAATGGTGGGAAAATCTCATTATGAGAGAAATGTTTTTCTCTAATACACACTGCTCACAATTAATCATACCCTTTTATTCAATACTTTTTGCAACCTCCTTTGGCCAAGATAACAGCTCTGAGTATTTTTCTATAATGCCTGATGAGTCTGGAGAACACCTGACAAGAGATCAGAGACCATTCCTTCATGCAGAATCTCTCCAGATCCTTCAGATTCCCAGCTCTATGTTGGTGCTTCTTCTCTTCAGTTCACTCCACTCATTTTCTTTAGTGTTCAGGTCAGGGGACTGGGAAGCTTGGTTTTGTGTTCAGTGACCCATTTTTGTGTTGGTTTTGATGTTTGTTTTGGATCATAGTCCTGATGGAAGATCCAATCACAACCCATTATATGACTTCTAACAGGGACAGTCAGGTTTTGATTTTTTATCTGTTGGCATATGATAGAATCCATGATGCCATGTATCTGAACAAGATGTGCAGGACCTCCAGCAGAAAAATAAGCCCACAACATTAAAGATACAGCAGTATATTTCATTGTACACATGGGGTACTTTTTACCCCTGTGTGCACCAAAACCATCTTAAGTGTTTGCTGCCAAAAAAGCAATTTTTTTTTGCTTCATCTGACCATGAATCTGAATGTATATTAGGGCTGTTGCTAATGATAATTTTGGTAATCAAGTAATTAGTAGATTATTTTGATGATTAATTGAGTAATCAGATTTTTTCTTTGTGGTAATAAAAATAGACCCTAAGCAAACAATTGCCTTTAAAATGACTTAAAATTCACATATAATAACAATGAGGCAATCATATTTGGTTCAAATAAAGTTTCAATAGCAAGTAAATATGGTTTTATTGAACAACACTGTTAAAATACATAATATAATATACATAATATAAATCAACTTATACATTATGTATAATAACAAATGCTTGCAGAGGGAGGCAACGGCCTGATGATTGCTTTTGTTACACGTTACAGCAGATCAAATCATTGTTTAATACTGGACAAATGAAATTTAAGTAAAATGTTCATTTAATCTTTAATATTTGGCCACTTCTTTATGATAGAAATACTACAGCCACTGTAATTACTTTTCAAAGAATATGTGGACATCAAAACATGTAAACTCAGAGCGACGGTTTAAACTTTTATTATGAAAACACGATGGACAGTTTGCATGTGTTGACAATGGTGCACATTGCATTCCTGATGAAAGTTACTGTCACAGAGACAGCCAACGCCCACCAAAACCCAAGCATCGTCACCAGATCTCGTGTTCGTGTCTCTGTCTGTCAGGGTTCTGCCCTGACAGCCCTGTCTGTTTTGTCTTTGTTTAATGTCTCCATGTTTATGTTATGTCTGAGCACATGGCTTTGTCTGTGTTTGTGTCTGCCATGTGCTCCTCTGTTCCCTCCTCCTTGTTTGTCACCACGCCCCTGGTCTAGTCATTGTTTAGTGTTTTCACCTGTTCCCTATCCTCCCTGCTCCCTTTCTTGTTGAGTCCTCGTTTGTCTAAGTGTTGTCACCTGTTCCTCATGTTCTTTGCCTCCTTTATATTGTGCACTCTTTCCCTCATGTCTTTGCCAGTTCGTTAAGCTTCGTGCCTGTGTTCTAGTCTTTTGTTTCACCTAAGCTCATAGCGTTTTGTGTTGGAGATTCTCGTATCCCTTTTTGCCTTTGTTGTCTTCCCTGTTCCAGACCATCTAACCACCTGTCTCATCTAGTCCTGGTAGTGTCTCTTGTCTCCCCCTGTCCTGTCCTACAGACTGAGGATCCCTGTGGCTGCTCTGTCTCCCCCCCAAGCAGCAAGACCGGTTCAGTGCCTGATCGTATCTGATGGTTCTAACTACTTAAGTGGTTTGATCCTGTCTGGCTCCTGCTACATCTTTGGCCTCATACTGCACACCTGCCAATGCCCACCGGCCTGCTTACTACCTGGGCTGTTCTCAGTGGCCGTTCCCTCAGCGTGCTCGTCTTTGTGTCGCACCCCCTTCCTATTGTATGGACTGTGTTCACCTCCACACCCTCTATATTCCAAGTTTGTCAATAAACCTGTAAAACTCATCCTGCGTTTGAGTCCTCCCTCACAGATCCCTGACAGAACGAACTGGCCAGTATAGACTCAGCAGGATGAGCATCAGAGTCCGACCACCTGCTAACGCCCGGGAGAGAGTGGCTCGTCATCAAGGTTTGACTCGTCTTCGCCAACAAGGTTGGGAGATAGGATGCTTCGCCCAGACATTCTGGACTATGTCTAGGGGGCTAGATTACAATGACGCGGCTCTCAAAGACATCTTTAACGCCTGCTTAGATGATCCCCTACCTGCGTGGGAGATGGATTCTCTCAGAGTTCTAGATTTCTGGGGTTTCATCAACTATCTTCGTCATCGCAGCCCACGGAGAGTGTCTAGTCGTCTAGTATCTGCCTGCAGCAATTCTCCTGCCCTTCCTCGTCTGTCACGTCAAGTCTTTGATCCTCCTCTGACTTCTACCAAGAAGCTAAGGTTCAGAAAGAGGGTGACTGAGTCCACCACATCCACCTCAGAGACTCTTCCAATAACCTCTGAGCCAGTCAAGTCTACCACAGTCTTTCCTCAAGCAATCAAGTCTGTTCCAGTCATTTCTGAGTTAACTAGATCCGATTCTACCATTCCTGAATCAGTCACATCCGCTTCTGTTATTCAGGAGCCAGTCAAGACAAGCACCGTCATCTCTCAATACATCAGGTCAGTTCCAGTATCTCCCCAATCTGAGTCAACCCCTGTTCAAGAAACGGTAACGTCTACTTCTGCTGCCCAAGGGCCAGTCAAGTCTACCACTGTCATCCCCCAAGCAATCAAGTCTGTTCCAGTCATTTCTGAGTTAACTAGATCCGATTCTACCATTCCTGAATCAGTCACATCCGCTTCCGTTATTCAGGAGCCAGTCAAGACAAGCACCGTCATCTCTCAATACATCAGGTCAGTTCCAGTATCTCCCCAATCTGAGTCAACCCCTATTCAAGAAACTGTAATGTCTACTTCTGCTGCCCAAGAGCCAGAGAAGTCTACCACTGCCATCTATCAGTCAAGATTTGTTTCTGTCATTTCTGATCCTGCTGTACCCGCTTTTGTCATTTCTGAGTCTATGGGGTTAACTACTATGCCGTCTGTGTTGGCCGAGTCAGTTACAGATACTACAGAGGCGGTCAAGCACATAACATTGACCCCTCAAGAGCTGAGGAGCGGAGAGGCCATAGTTATTCAGTCTAATACCCTTCCTTCTAAAGCCCCAAACACAGCAGTTTCTGAAGCATCTAGTCCAGTGGAATCAATTTCAAGACCGCTTGGCATTCTTGTCACACCGGAAGTGGGTGTTCTAGCCAGACATGACCTGTCCAGGAACTTCCCTTGTGTGACTCCAGAGCCAGTCAAATCAACTGTCTTTTCTCAGGGTACTAAATCAGCCACTCCTGAATCTGCCGAACTAACCACTGATTTCCCTGTATCTGCCAAGAGTTTTTCTGTTTTTCCTGAGCCTGTCAAATCAAGTGTTGTCCCTCAGTCAATTAAGCCTGCTCTTACTGAGTTTGCTGAGTCAGCTTCATTCACTGCTGAGTCTACAGAGGTCACTGCTGTTTCGCCTGAGGTAGCCAAGTTAACTGCAGATACTACAGAGGCGATCAGGCACACACCATCGACCCGTCGCAAACGGAGGAGAAAGACCCAGGCAAGGCAGTCTACTATTCCCCAATCTCAAGCCTCAAGTCCAGTGGTCCGAGAATACCCAAGTCTGAGTGCCCAGAACCGTGAGGTCCTGGAGGACCCTATTATGATGGTCTCAGATCCAGTGGTCCCTGAGGTATCAGGTCCAGTGACTTTTTCTAAGCCACCTGTCAGTCAATTCATGCCCTCCGAGACCGTTTCTACCAGTGCTGTCATGTTTACAGACGTCTCTTGTCAGTCAATGTCTGCTATTACCGCCAAGGAGGCCATTCCCAAGTTGCCTGTAGTTATTGCTGCAGAGGCCTTTTCTGAATGTCTTACAAGTCTCATGTCCATAGTAAAGATTCCTGTTGTGTCCACGGTAAAGATTCCTATTGTGTCCACAGTAGAGATTCCTGTTGTATCCACAAGGGATGAAATTCCAGGAGGAATTCCTGAGTCTGCTCCTGAGAGAGCAGTCCCAACGCCTGCTCTGAGAGCAATTCCTCAGCCTGCTTCAGATGAGGTTTTTCCTGAGCTCGCTGCTAAGAAAGCTGTTCCCGAGTCCGCTCCCAAGGGAGATTCAGTCCCAGAGCCCACTCCAGAAGGAGCAGCCCCAGAGTCCGCTCAGATGAGAGCAGTTCCTGAGCCCGCTGCAGAGAGCGCTGTCCCTGAGCCCAGTGCTGAGGAAGCTGTTCACGAGTCCGCTCCCAAGGGAGAATCAGTCCCAGAGCCCACTCCAGAAGGAGCAGCCCCAGAGTCTGCTCAGGTGAGAGCAGTTCCTGAGCCCGCTGCAGAGAGGGCTGTCCCTGAGCCCAGTGCTGAGAAAGCTGTTCACGAGTCCGCTACCAAGGGAGATTCAGTCCCAGAGCCCACTCCAGAAAGAGCAGCCCCAGAGCCCGCTCAGATGAGAGCAGTTCCTGAGCCTGCTGCTGGGAAAGCGTTCACCAAGCCCGCTCCAGAGAGCGCAATCACAGTGCCCATTACAGCTCCAGAGAGAGCGTTCACCAAGCCCGCTCCAGCTCCAGAGAGAGCGTTTACAGAGCCCGCTCTAGCTCCAGGGAGAGTGTTCACCGAGCCCGCTCCAGAGAGAGCATTCACTGAGCCCGCTTCAGCTCCAGTGAGAGCAATCACAGTGCCCATTACAGCTCCAGAGAGAGCGTTCACCAAGCCCGCTCCAGAGAGAGCATTCACCGAGTCCGCTCCAGCTCCAGAGAGAGCATTCACTGAGCCCGCTTCAGCTCCAGAGAGAGCAATCACAGTGCCCATTACAGCTCCAGAGAGAGCGTTCACCAAGCCCACTCCAGCTCCAGAGAGAGCATTCACCGAACCCACTCCAGCTCCAGAGAGAGCAGTCACAGAAGTTACTCTAGCTCCTGAGCATGCTCCAATTTTGGCTCCAGCCCCTGAGGACAATTTTAAGTTTATGTCTACGGTTTCTAAGGGCACCCCAAGTTCTCTCTCCAAACCCATTTCCAAGACATTCTCCTTCCCTGTCACTTCAGCCATTGCCCCTGATTCTGCCACTGTCTCCAAACCCAGTTGGAGGTCCAGACCAGTGAGGCCAGTCCCCGTTTCCAAGAGTGCTTCCAGTCAAGTTTTCACCCCTCCCACCCCACCCTCTGTTTTTGCTGGTTGTTTTGGCTCCCCTAAGCCAGCACCACCCTGGTCAGCCAAAGACTTTATGCCCAGTTTCGTTCCCACCCGCCCCTTTCCACCCTCTGTGTTCCCTGGCCAGTTTGGATCCTCCAGTTTTGTTCCCCGCCCACCCTCCCAGTTGGTACCTCCTTGGGCCCCTTCGCCCTGTGTGGACGCCTGGAGGCGTCCATTGGAGGGGGGTACTGTCAGGGTTCTGCCCTGACAGCCCTGTCTGTTTTGTCTTTGTTTAATGTCTCCATGTTTATGTTATGTCTGAGCACATGGCTTTGTCTGTGTTTGTGTCTGCCATGTGCTCCTCTGTTCCCTCCTCCTTGTTTGTCACCACGCCCCCTGGTCTAGTCATTGTTTAGTGTTTTCACCTGTTCCCTATCCTCCCTGCTCCCTTTCTTGTTGAGTCCTCGTTTGTCTAAGTGTTGTCACCTGTTCCTCATGTTCTTTGCCTCCTTTATATTGTGCACTCTTTCCCTCATGTCTTTGCCAGTTCGTTAAGCTTCGTGCCTGTGTTCTAGTCTTTTGTTTCACCTAAGCTCATAGCGTTTTGTGTTGGAGATTCTCGTATCCCTTTTTGCCTTTGTTGTCTTCCCTGTTCCAGACCATCTAACCACCTGTCTCATCTAGTCCTGGTAGTGTCTCTTGTCTCCCCCTGTCCTGTCCTACAGACTGAGGATCCCTGTGGCTGCTCTGTCTCCCCCCCAAGCAGCAAGACCGGTTCAGTGCCTGATCGTATCTGATGGTTCTAACTACTTAAGCGGTTTGATCCTGTCTGGCTCCTGCTACATCTTTGGCCTCATACTGCACACCTGCCAATGCCCACCGGCCTGCTTACTACCTGGGCTGTTCTCAGTGGCCGTTCCCTCAGCGTGCTCGTCTTTGTGTCGCACCCCCTTCCTATTGTATGGACTGTGTTCACCTCCACACCCTCTATATTCCAAGTTTGTCAATAAACCTGTAAAACTCATCCTGCGTTTGAGTCCTCCCTCACAGATCCCTGACACTGTCAATAAACATCTGACTCTTACCTCTCTGTTTCCGTCTGAGTCTGACAGAAGACCAGACCCACCATGCAGAGCGCCACGAACACAGGCGAGGATCATACATCGGATCCGTTGACCAACCTGGTTGACACTGTACGATCCTCTCCATCACTTCCATTGACAAGCACAACACCTGCAATCACAGACACCATCGTGCACGCCATCTGCCAAGCTCTCCTTCACCCATCAACCACCGCTGCCTCTGTCAGTCCCATGGCCCGGCCAGCGACATTCTCTGGTGTGGTGGAGGAATGCAGTGTGTTTCTCCTCCAATGCTCGCTCTACTTGGAAGCTCAAGCTCATCTCTTCACCACCGAGCAAGCCAGGGTGGCGTTCATCATTTCCTTGCTCTCCAGACAAGCATTACAGTGGGCTCAACCCCTCTGGTAGTCTAACGCACCAGTTACTGCCACAATCAATGATTTCTTCAGTCACTTCAGGGAAGTATTCGGACAGAATACTGCCGATCTATCCATGCATGACCAACTATTCAGTCTCTGCCAAGGTGAAGAAACTGTGAGTATGTATGCGCTCCGATTTTGTACACTAGCGACTACTAGTGGATGGAACGAGACGGTGCTGATTACAGCTTTCCGTCAGGGACTTCATCCTCATGTAAAACAGTTAATGGTTGTGTACGATGACTCTGTAGGACTGGAAAACCTTATTCAGAAGACCATCCGAGTGGCTCAAAGTAATTCAGGGTGTTCAGTGTCTGTGCCCACTGTCAATCCTCTGCCCACCACACCATCTGTCGCTCTTCCAGCACCAGAATTAATGCAAGTGGACTCATAACGTCTCACCCGAGCGGAGTTTCAGAGAAGGATACAACAACATATATGACTTGACTGTGGGGGAGAGGATCATTTCATCACTGCCTGTCCCATCCGACCACCATGTCCCGCGGTGAGTACCATCCAATTACCAGCTCATACGGCTCCTCTTATCAGAACTACGGTTCATGTCCTTAATGACATGTCCACCCAACTATACCTACAGTGGGTACGGAGTATTCAGTATTCAGACCCCCTTCAATTTTTCACTCTTTGTTATATTGCAGCCATTTGCTAAAATCATCTTAGTTCATTTTTTTTCCTCATTAATGTATACACAGCACCCCATATTGACAGAAAAACACAGAATTGTTGACATTTTTGCAGATTTATTAAAAAAGAAAACCTGAAATATCACATGGTCCTAAGTATTCAGACCCTTTGCTGTGACACTCATATATTTAACTCAGGTGCTGTCCATTTCTTCTGATCATCCTTGAGATGGTTCTACACCTTCATTTGAGTCCAGCTGTGTTTGATTATGCTGATTGGACTTGATTAGGAAAGCCACACACCTGTCTATATAAGACCTTACAGCTCATAGTGCATGTCAGAGCAAATGAGAAAGGAACTGCCTGAAGAGCTCAGAGACAGAATTGTGGCAAGGCACAGATCTGGCCAAGTTTTACAAAAAAATTTCTGCTGCACTTAAGGTTCCTAAGAGCACAGTGGCCTCCATAATCCTTAAATGGAAGACGTTTGGGATGACCAGAACCCTTCCTAGAGCTGGCCATCCAGCCAAACTGAGCTATCGGGGGAGAAGAGCCTTGGTGAGAGAGGTAAAGAAGAACCCAAAGATCACTGTGGCTGAGCTCCAGAGATGCAGTCGGGAGAAGGGAGAAAGTTGTAGAAAGTCAACCATCACTGCAGCCCTCCACCAGTCGGGGCTTTATGGCAGAGTGGCCCGACGGAAGCCTCTCCTCAGTGCAAGACACATGAAAGCCCGCATGGAGTTTGCCAAGAAACACCTGAAATAAGATTCTCTGGTCTGATGAGACCAAGATAGAACTTTTTGGCCTTAATTCTAAGCGGCATGCCTGGAGAAAACCAGGCACTGCTCATCACCTGTCCAATACAGTCCCAACAGTGAAGCATGGTGGTGGCAGCATCATGCTGTGGGGGTGTTTTTCAGCTGCAGGGACAGGACGACTGGTTGCAATCGAGGGAAAGATGAATGCGGCCAAGTACAGGGATATCCTGGATGAAAACCTTCTCCAGAGTGCTCAGGACCTCAGACTGGGCTGAAGGTTTACCTTCCAACAAGACAATGACCCTAAGCACACAGCTAAAATAAAGAAGAAGTGGCTTCACAACAACTCCGTGACTGTTCTTGAATAGCCCAGCCAGAGCCCTGACTTAAACCCATGTTACGAACCCCACTTTTAAAGAGCTTGCTAGGGAAGGGGGTAAGCAACATAAAAGGACACGCGAGACAAAGAGAAAAGTTTATCCGTTTATTGATGCCGCAACACTCGCGTATCTCAGGCAACTGATCAGGTGGTATAGAACCAGCTCTCTGATACAATGAACATGAAATAAACAAATGCACAGAACACCACGCTCACATAGAGCTAAAGACAGCGGCAGTGGTGACCTGGCGAGTTATGATGGAGGCAGCACAAGTTCAACACTCAACAGCACACACCCACGTCTACACTAGGGATGTCCCGATCAGGTTTTTTTGCCCTCAAGTCCGAGTCCGAGTCATTTGATTTTGAGTATCTGCCGATACCGAGTCCCGATCCGATACTTCTATAATACATCAAAAAAAGAATAAAGAGCGAAAAAAAACAGATCCAGGACGTTCCTTATTTTTTATTTAATTACAAACAGAGCACTTCTGTGAGGCAGCTTGAACAATCAAGTAATAAATAACATAAATTGTTCACTTCACTTCACTTTAGTGCAACAGTAAATATAAAAAATTCTAATATAAAACAAATATATTTGGTTTGATTTGGGTATGCTGCAGTCTGTGTAATAACTAAATAATGTTTATATATATCATATTTTCTGGCTAGTTTACTTTAGTTTTTTATAATACACCATACTTTAACCCAAACTGAATAATAAAAAACAAGTTTAAATGGGTAAATCTTCTATTATTATTTTTGATTCTTAATTTTCTTTTCTGTCATACTCAAATTCTTGTTAAAACACATTAGACATGCGTATTGTGTGCATTTTGAACACTTTTTGTGTGAAATTATATTTATTTTGTCCATCAAAGTGTGCTTTCACTTTAATTACGCGTCAGCAGCGCAGCGTGTGTCTCAATCAGCTTCCTAGTTCAGTAGTCAGGGCACTGATCAGGGTATCAGCCACATTCACTTTCATTATATACTGATTCACGACCTAGGGAGCTAGGGAGCTGATTGAGACACAGGATAGACTCGGTGCCGAAACGATCGCGGCACTGCTGCTTACGCGACGCTCCTGCCTGACGCTTTACGAGCTGCTCCTGCTGCCTGTGTGAATGCATCCGTTGGTTGACATGCACGCTGAAATAAATATGCGGTACTCACGCGCCGCTTACGCTTGCAGTGTGAAACAGGCCTAACTCTGTGCCACCGCATCACTATAGATGTGTTAAGAATAATGAGAATATATATATACATATATATCCGAGTCCTGATCGGGAGGTAACGTCCGATTCCGATCGAGTCTGAAACCACATGATCGGGCCCGATTTCCGATCACGTGATCGGATCTGGACATCCCTAGTCTACACTCTCTCCTCTTATATCCAGCCCAGCGCGTCGTAAATGAATGGGGCGCAGGTGCACAGGGACGGAGCTTACCCTCGGGGAAAGAGAAAGACCCAAATAAATACAAAGAAAGAATACACCCCACACTAAACAAGAACAAATAATAAATACAAAGGCTTGGACCGTAACACTTCCCCCCCTGAAAACAGAAACAGATTTCATATTTTCTCCTCATCTCCTGTTAGAGAAAAAAGGGGGGGGAAAAACACTGTTTCTGAGTGTAAAAAATAAAGACTAGCCCTGTGACAACACGTCGGCAACCACATTCTCAGATCCCTTTTTATGACAGATCTCTAGATTATACGGCTGCACCATTAGTGCCCATCTCATCAAGCGCTGGTTGTGATTGTACATCTTGCTGAGGAAGACTAGCGGATTATGATCCGTATAAACTATAACAGGGAAAATACTGGCGCCAACGTAAACATAAAAATGCTGCAATGCCAGTAAGAGTGCTAAGGTCTCTTTCTCGATTGTCGAGTAGTTAAGCTGATGACAGTTGAACTTAGCCGAGAAGTAGGACACTGGATGAGCTATTCCGTCAGCACCCTCTAGTAAAAGAACAGCTCCCGCTCCGACAGCACTGGCATCCACCTCCAGCTGGAACGCCCGAGACACATCCGGAGCCGAGAGAACAGGAGCACTGCAAAGGAGAGATTTTGCAGACAAAAATGCCTGTTGGCAGTCATTAGTCCAACTAAAATCAACTTTGGTACTACACAATCGAGTTAATGGAGCAACAACGCTCGAGAAGTTCTTGCAGAAACACCGGTAATATTCTACCATTCCCAGAAATCTACACAGCTCTCGCCTCGTAGTAGGAACCGGGTACTCAAGAACAGCAGCTACTTTCACATCCAAGGGCCGAACCTGCCCATTTCCTACCCATTTCCCTAGGTATGTGACAGAAGCTTTAGCGAATTCACACTTTTTAAGGTTCAACGTAAGAGACGCAGCAGATAAGCGATGAAATACATCGTGCAAAGTCGACAAGTGTTCAGCCCAGGTGGATGAATAGATGACTACATCATCCAAATAGATGTTACATTTAGGCACTTCGCCCAAAACCATGGATATCAAACGCTGAAACATCACCGGTGCATTTCGAAGGGCGGAAGCCATCCGTGTGTATAGAAGAAATGAATCTGGAGTAACGAACGCGGAGATATCAGAAGCGCGCGTTCGGTTAGAGGCACCTGCCAATAACCTTTTAATAGATCTAGTTTTGTGATATATTTCGCTACTCCAAGATTATCAATACAATCATCGATGCGAAGCAACGGAAAAACATCAGGCACAGTGACGGAATTAACCTTTCTGAAATCGGTGCAAAAACGGACGGACCCATCAGATTTTGGCACTAAAATGCATGGCAAGCTCCAAGGACTGGTACTCGGAATAGCAAAACCATTTTGCAGAAGATACATTACCTCGTGTTTCATTTCTTCCCGTTTACTTACCGGACAACGATATGCATGTTGCTTAATGGGTAATGCATTACCAACATTTATATCATGCGCAATGACACTAGTACCCAGAGGAACATCATTAAACAAGTTTGGGAAACTATCTAACAACTTCTTTATGTCATGCTGCTGTTCATTGGACAAGTACGAAAGTTGGGACTGAAGAGATGACAAAACTTCTGAGTTTCTCAAACTACCACCCCTTACGACCTCCATGGATACCTCCAATCCATCATCCACATCATCTGTAGGCAGAGTACGAGTGAGTAACGAAACGCTCTCCCTGGACTCAGTCACTGGCTTAAGTAAGGAAATGTCAGTGGAAACGTCAGCGGTCTCGTCCTTAACATCACGGCACAAGTATGACTTTAACATATTTACATGGCATACGTGAGTTTTTCGCCTTCGCTCAGGAGTATGAATTACATAATCCGAGACGGTGATTACCTTGCTTACCTTGCTTTTAATAACATAAAGCCCTGAGAACCGCGCCGCAAAAGCAGAACCAGGAGTGGGAATTAATACTAAAACATTTTCTCCTGGTAGGAAATTACGCGTAACTGCCTTTTGATCAAAACAGCGCTTCATTTTCTTCTGCGACAGAGCAAGAGCTTCCTTGGCTGCAGTACAAGCTGTGCGTAAACGTTCATGAATAGGAGAGACAAGGTCGATTACATTAGTCTTCTCAGAAGGACCTGTGCAAAGAAGTTCTTCCTTCAGCATTTTTAAAGGCCCACGCACATTATGTCCAAACACTAATTCTGAAGGGCTAAAACCCAACGAATCTTGTCGCGCCTCGCGCACCGCAAACAGAACAAAGGGAACTCCCTCTTCCCAATCGTTCCCAGTCTCTAGACAATACTTACGCAGACCTGATTTTAACGTCTGGTGCCAACGTTCGAGAGCCCCCTGAGATTCAGGATGGTAGGGACTTGATACCACGTGAGATACTCCTAGAACTTTTAACACATTCCGGAACACGCGAGATAGAAAATTGGACCCTTGATCGGTTTGGACAGTTTTTAGAAGCCCAAAAGTCGTGAAAAATTTCGTTAAGGCTTTCGTCACAGATTTGGCAGTTATGCTTCTCAAAGGAATCGCTTCTGGGAACCGAGTAGCCATGCACATTATCGTCAATAGATATCGACAACCAGACTTGGCGCGGGGGAGTGGACCCACACAGTCTACCAAAACGCGCTCAAACGGCTCTCCTACGGCAGGAATAGGACAGAGAGGAGCGGGTGGCACCACTTGGTTAGGCTTTCCCCTGACCTGGCAAATATGGCATGTTTTACAGTACTTTGAGACATCAGTTTTTAATCCTGGCCAGAAGAAATGTTCGAGCCCTCTCAAGTGTGTGCCATGCTCACGTAGAGCTAAAGACAGTGGCAGTGGTGGCTACACGACAGGTGTTGTAATCATTGGGGGTTCCCAAGTGCGCACCACGCTCACATAAAGCCAAAGACAGTGGCAGTGGCGGCCTGGTGACTGGAGTTATGATGGAGGCAGCACAAGTTCGACACTCAACAGCACACACCCACGTCTACGCTCTCCTCTTATATCCAGCCCTGTGCGTCGTAAAATGAATGGGGCGCAGGTGCACAGGGGTGGAGCTTACCCTCGGGGAAAGAGAAAGACCCAAATGAATACAAAGAAGGAATACACCCCACACTAAACAAGAACAAATAATAAATACAACGACTTGGACCGTAACACCCAATTGAGCATCTCTGGAGAGACCTAAAAATGGCTGTCCACCAACATTTACCATCCAACCTGACAGAACTGGAGAGGATCTGCAAGGAGGAATGGCAGAGGATCCCCAAATCCAAGTGTGTAAAACTTGTTGCATCTTTCCCAAAAAGACTCATGGCTGTATTAGATCAAAAGGGTGCTTCTACTAAATACTGAGCAAAGGGTCTGAATACTTAGGACCATGTGATATTTCAGTTTTTCTTTTTTAATAAATCTGCAAAAATGTCAACAATTATGTGTTTTTCTGTCAATATAGGGTGCTGTGTGTACATTAATAATGAGGAAAAAAAATTAACTTAAATGATTTTAGCAAATGGCTGCAATATAACAAAGAGTGAAAAATTGAAGGGGGTCTGAATACTTTCCGTACCCACTGTATACATTTTCAACTAGAAAAGGAAAAAAGGGTGGAGGGACAGCAGCAATTTACAGAGAACCCCTCAAGGGAAGGGACTTTGACCTTGGTACATTTAATACCTTTGAATGTAATGCTATTTTTTTAAACTCTCAACCTCGTCTACTTGCAGTGACACTATACAGATCATCAAAATTACCCATCCCCCCTTCATAAAGGATTTCACTGACATGCTGTCTGTCATTCATATGAATTGTGACAACTGTGTTTTAACTGGGGATTTTAACATACATGTTGACAATTCATCAGACATTAGAGCTAAAGATTTTTTGGAACTATTAGAATTTATGTCTTTTAAACAGCATGTAAACGTACCCACCCATAAACGTGATCACACATTAGATTTAGTTGTAACATATGGATTAAATATCAATATAACATCTGTCATTGATCTTGCCAGGAGAAGCAGGAGTGTCTGAGAGAGAGAGGGACGGCTGACTGAGAACGCTGATCGTGACAACGACGCTGGAGTGAAGCCCTATTGTGGATTGTATATTTTGTTGTTGTGCGTTGCACAGACTTTTTGTTGGATATTTATAAACTGGAAATAAAGCTCAGTCAGCAGTCAAAGCCGACCCTGTCCTCTTCCTTCCCTACGAACTGTGAAATATACTAAACTGGTGCTGAAACCCGGGAAGGAAGAAGGGAGCCGTCGGCATGCAAACGCCCTCCGCCACGCCGTTTGCGGACATTATTTCATCCCTCGCGGTCTTACATCAAGACCAACACCAAGCCCTGCTGGACCAGGAGCGCCGCTTCCAGGCCATTCCTCAAGTCCAGCAGGAAGACCACGAGAGGTTCTGGAGCTGGATCGACCGGGAGGTTCGTACAGAGACCACCGGACAGCTTGCTGCGCCCACCCATCTGCCACTCAACAAAATGGGCCCCCAGGATGACCCGGAGGCCTTCCTGGACCTTTTCGAGAAGTCCGCGGAGGTTTCAGGTTGGCCCCGGGATCAATGACCCATGATCTAACTAAAAAAGGAGGCACCAGATATGGTCCAGTGGATGGAGCTGTGCCAGCAGGCCTTTACCCAGGTGAAGGCTGCTCTATGTGGCGGGCCATTGCTTCACTCTCCTGATTTTTCGCTACCATTTGTGTTGCAGACTGATGCGTTGGACAGGGGGCTGGGTGCTGTCCTGTCCCAGGAGATAGAGGGGGAGGAACGGCCGTGGAGAAGGAATGTCTAGCCATTAGGTGGGCCATCCTCACTCTCCGCTATTATCTCCTGGGACGGGAATTCACCCTCTGTTCGGACCACGCTCCTCTGCAGTGGCTCCACCGCATGAAGGATACCAGTCAAAAGCCGTCATACCAGTCAAAAGCGGACCCTGTCCTCTTCCTTCCCTATGAACTGTGAAATATACTACAGCATTATAAGAGTTATGAAAGGAACATTTTACCATCATCCTGTGATGATTTAGTTAATGAGTTTAATAATAGAATGAGAACAGCTCTTGATACTGTTGCTCCACTTAAAACTAAAAAAGTTAACTACAAAAAAGAAAATTCCTTGGAAGACAAATCAGACTATGAAACTTAAAAGAGACTGTAGAAGTGCCGAACGAAGATGGCGTAAAAACTAAACTAGAAGTTCACTTAAATAAACTCATTGAAAATCTTAAGACTTATAATAAAGAAATTCGTAGAACGCGCCAAGCGCGCCAAGATTCTTTTAAATAGATTAAGTGATTATGTTGGTCTATCTGGAACAGTTTTAAATTTGTTTTTATCATATCTTAGTGAAAGAACATTTGTAGTATCCATTAATAATACCTTGTCTGAATATTATAAAGTATCATGTGGGGTTCCTCAGGGATCAGTTTTAGGACCATTACTTTTTAATCTATATATGTTACCTCTCGGTCACCTCATCAGGAGGCATGGTATCTCTTTTCATAGTTATGCAGATGACACAGTTGTATGTAGCTGTGTCTCCTGAAGATCCAGTGCAAATTGATTCACTAGCAAATTGCATTAAAGACATAAATGATTGGATGTCACAAAACTTCTTACAATTCAACCAAGATAAAACTGAAGGTTTGCATATTGGATCAAAAGTGCAGAGAGAGAAATTGGTCCTTAAACTAAATGTAATCTGATTAAACCCGAGCCAAGTGGCAAAAAAAATTTGGAGTTGTCTTTGATTCTGATTTTAATTTGAAAGCTCATGTACGTAATATTACCAAAACAGCATTTTATCATATCAAGAACATTGCTAAAGTAAGATCATTTCTCTCTCTGAGCAATATAGAAAAATTAATGCATGCATTTATAACTAGAAGTCTTGACTATTGTAATGCCCTTCTTACTGGTCTACCAAAGAATACAATTAACCAATTACAGTTAATCCAAAACACTGCTGCTCGAATATTGACAAAAGCCAAAAAGAGAGATCATATTACACCAGTATTAAAGTCATTACACTGGTTACCTGTTAGTTTTCGTATTGATTTTAAAAATCTTTTATTAGTTTATAAGGCATTGCACGGACTTACTCCAGACTATCTTTCAAATATGATTACAGTATATGAACTGAGAAGGACTCTTAGATCTTCTGAATCTTTTCTTCTAAAGATACCTCATAGTAGAACAAAAAAATTTGGTGTTGCTGCTTTTAGCTGTTTATGCTCCTCACCACTGGAACAACCTTCCAGAGAACATAAGATGTGCTGAAAACATTAATAGTTTTAAATCTAAATTAAAAACATATTTTTTTAATCTGGCCTTCCTGTAAAATCTTATTAAACCTCTTTATATTTTGTGTTTTGCTTTGTTTGTAATGTTGTATTTTTATTTTTCATATTTTGATTTTTATAAATTCTATTCTTATTATGTATCTTAATGGGTCTATTTTACTTTTTATTTGTTCTTTTTAATTTTATTAATTGCTGTATCTATTGGTTCCTTGTCAAGTACTTTGAATTGCATTAATTTGTTTAGAAAAGTGCTATATAAATAAAATTTGCTTGCTTGCTAATGCTTATACCTGTGTTTCAGCGCAAGCCCTCCTTGACTCCGGTTCAGCAGGGAATTTCATCAGCAACGAGATTCTCCAGAAACTGAAATGTACACCGTAAACGATGTCAGCAGGATCTTCAGATACAGACCGTCCAGGGAAAGCCGCTGGGGCGTGGTCGCATCAGACATTTCTCCCTCACACTGACGCTCCGTATCAGCTGTCTACACACTGAAGATATTACGTTCATGGTGCTGGACGAATCCACCACTGACATCATCCTGGGATGCCCCTGGTTAAATCAACACCAACCACACATACAATGGAACACGGGTGAGATCCTCAAGTGGAGTGATGACGGTTTCACTAACTGTTTATCTTCTATCAAGAAACCTCCTGTGAAGTTCCGATTCTCCACTTCCTACAATTCCAAAGTTCTTCCTGTTCTCTCCACATCTATTGAGAGTCCTGAGTCAGATCTGAAAACTGAAATCCCAGTTGTTCAGTAAGCGGTTGGCAACGCAACTACCACCTCACCGGCCATGGGACTGTGCCATCGACCTGCTGCCTGGGGCTACTCTACCCAAAGATAGAGTTTACCCATTGTCCATCCCAGAACAAAAGGTCATAGAGGAGTACATCCAGGAAGCCCTGAAACAACGGTTTATTCAACCATCTACATCCCCTGCCACTTCAAGTTTCTTCTTCGTGGCCAAGAAGGATGGAGGCTTGAGGCCATGCATCGATTATCGCCATCTCAACTCCCAGACAGTGAAGTTCAGTTATCCCCTTCCTCTGGTCTCCGCTGCCCTGGAACAGCTATGTGGAGCTCGTATCTTCTCCAAGCTGGACCTGCGGAATGTGTACAACCTCATTCACATTCGAGGGGGGTAAGTGGAAAACTGCCTTCATCACACCATCTGGACACTATGAATACCAGGTCATGCCATATGGCCTGTCCAACTCTCCCTCTGCCTTCCAGAACTACATGAATAAAGGTGTTCCGGGAGTACCTCCAGCGGTTCGTGATTGTCTACATCGATGATATCCTCATATACTCCCGGAACCTGGCCGAACATCGCCACCACGTCTCCCAGGTCCTTGAGAAGTTACGCCAACACCACCTATACCTCAAGCTGGAGAAGTGCGAGTTCCACACCAGCTCAGTCCAGTTCCTCGGATACATCATTGACCAGCATGGGATCCAGATGGACCAGAGGAAGGTGGAAACCATCCGCAACTGGCCACTTCCCTCAACCATCAAGGAGCTGCAGCGTTTCCTAGACTTTGCTAACTTCTACCGACGCTTCATTCACAATTACAGTCTCCTCAGTGCACCCCTCTCATCACTGCTCAAGGGCTGGCCCAAGTCTCTGTCCTGGACCTCATCTGCCCAAGAAGCTTTTCAGCTTCTCCAAGAAGCTTTCCTCACCGCCCCTGATCCTTGTCCATCTACAGGGGTCGGGGAGATGTTGTCACAGCGGCAGGGTGATCCCCCACGACTCCATCCATTTGCCCTTTTCTCTAAAAAGCTATCCCTGGCGGAGCAAAACTACAACATTGGGAACAGAGAACTACTAGCAATCAAGTTGGCTTTGGAAGAGTGGAGACTTAGCTCACTCCTCTCCGGGCTCTGGACACCCAGGCAGTTTACGTACCCTCTTGCTCTTGCGTCAACACTACTGGTGGCCGTTCATGACCCAGGTTGTCTCCTGACACGTCAAAGGATGCTCAATCTGTGCCATTGCTGACACTCCTAGGAGGCTATCTGAAGGCAAGCTACTACCTCTACCCATACCTCATCGTCCATGGAGCCATATAGGAATCGATTTCATGACGGACCTACCTGCGTCTTCACCTGTGTGTTCATCGTAGTGGATTGATTCTCCAAAGCTGTCAAGCTCATACCCCTCAAGGGTCTCCCCACAGCTCTGGAAGCTGCAGAAGCTCTCTTCCACAATGTATTTCCAGCTCCTAGGAGTGTCCGTCAGCCTATCCTCTGGATACCATCCCCAGACCAATGGCCAGACTGAGCAATGGCCAGATTCAGGAGATCGGGAGATACCTGCGGTTATACTGTCACCGGAACCAGGACAGCTGGAGCCAGTTCCTGCCATGGGCCGAATATGCCCAGAATTCTGGTCGAAGAAGAAACCATCTACCGGGTGCAAGCGATCCTCGACTCGAGACAACGGGGTCCACAACTGGAATACCTAGTCAACTGGGAGGATTATGGCCCTTAGGAACAATCCTGGGTAAATCGTCACGACATCCTCGATCCCTCACTCCTTACCCAATTCCACGCTGACCATCCGGACCAACCAGCTCCCAGGGGCTGAGGTAGACCCCGTCGTCGTCGCCCCATCTGGTCATCAGGAGCCGTCCGTGGAGGGGGGGTGGGGTACTGTCACTGAGACACAGCCAACGCCCACCAATACCCAACCATCGTCACCAGATCTCCACACTCTGCCCACTCGTTCACTCTCCCTAGAATACTGATCACGAGCACCTGCACCTCATTATCAGACACTATAAAGACACATGGTTTCCCTCAGTTCTTTGTCTGGTCTTGTCAAACATACCTGGACTCCTTACCTGTAACTTCCGTTTGTTCCCGTCGTTGCCCTTCTGCCACCTTTTTCCTGTTCTTCATGTTCTCCATCAGCTCCTGCAAAGACATTCAAAATTACTCCTCAGCTAAGTGTCTGCTTGATTGTACTTGCACCTTTACTCACCATATCATCTGCTGTTACCTGTGTCTCTGGCAATAAACATCTGACTCTTACCTCTCTGTCTCCGTCTGAGTATGACAGTTACTTTGTAGGTCAACCTGCAGTAGGTTTTGGATTATCGCAAAATAACAAGCACTGTGATCAACAAAGCATTTTGTCCATATAGATAATTTTCACAGATAAACATAACTTTTATGAATTTTGAAGTTTGAATGAAGTTGCCAGAAGTAAAAAGCTAAAGGTAAGTTAGGCTATAAACGAAATACACCACGGTCGCTTGACTTCAATGTTACCATCACTAAGCTTACAACAATTCTTTCAATTTTTATCTAAAAATATTTTCCCAGAACATTTGAGTTAGACTAGTTTATAAGAGCACAATTATGTGCTCTTATAGGGAAGACAAGACTTAACAAAGGAGTGGAGACACAGACATCGGAGGAGGTAAGGAGTCCAGGTAAGTACAAACGAGAACAGACACTGCGGGAAGTGAGCGTGCATATAGTGCTGGTGTGATGAGGTGCAGTTGCTGCTGATCAGTATTCAGGTGATTGGGAACGAGTGGGCGGAGCACTCCGCCCTCCGTGTTGTGGGCGGAGCACAACACACACGTCATCCGGTGACGATGTGTGTTGTGTAGTGGTGGTTGGAACTGACTCCGTGACAGTACCCCTCCTCCACGAGCTGCTCCTGACGACCGGATGGGGTGACGATGACGTGGTCTACCTCGACCCCGAGGATCAGGACGGTCCGGATGGTCATGATGGAACTGTGTCAGAAGAGAGGGATTGAGAATGTTGTGACGGTTGACCCAGGAACGCTCCTCAGGGCCGTAGTCTTCCCAGTCGATGAGGTATTGCAGCGTGGGCCCCCGTCATCAAGAGTCGAGAATCGCCCACACCCGGTAGATATTCTCTTCCTCAGCGATGTCAGGAGGAGGAGGTACTGCATCGTCACCTCCCTGTGGAGGGAGGAGACAAGGGTTCAGTGTGAGGTTTAAGTAAGGAGATATGGAATGAAGGTGATATACGATACTGTGGTGGTAAGTTGAGCTGGTAGGTGACTTTGTTGAGCTGCCTCTAGATGGTGAAGGGACCTATGTACCAGGGACTCAGCTTACGACAGGGCAGTCAGAGAACCTTTGAGGGGAATAGGTTTGCATGACTTGGAGAATCGATCCACAATCACGGAGACACAGGTGAAATTGTTAGAAGGTGGGAGGTCCGTCATAAAATCCACTCCAGTGTGAGTCCAGGGTCTCTGTGGTATGGGTAGCGGAAGGAGTTTACCCTCAGGGAGCTTCCTAGGAGTGTCGCAACGGCACAGGCTGAGCATCCCTTGATGTGTCGGGAGACATCCTGGGACATGGATGGCCACCAGTACTGTTGTTGCAAAAGCAAGAGGGTACGTGAACTACCTGGGTGTCCAGAGCCCAGAGAGGAGTGAGCTAAGTCCATGAGGGGCTGACGATGTGCCAGGGGAACGTAGAGACGCCCCTCAGGACCTCCCAGCGGAGCAGGTTCGGCAGAATTAGCCTCAGAGATTTGCTGGTTGATGTTTCATTGGATGGGGCTTACGATCATGGCTGGAGGGAGGATGGATTCAGGGTCCTTATTCTCAGGTTCAGGCTGGAACAGATGGGAAAGAGCATCAGCTTTACCATTTTTGCTTCCTGGATGGCAGGTAACTGTGAAGTTGAACCTTGTGAAGAATAAAGCCCAGCGGGCTTGGCGATGATTGAGTCTTTTTGCCTCTCTGAGGAACTCAAGGTTGCGGTGATCAGTAATGACCTCAAACAGGTGAAGTGCTCCCTCCAGCCAGTGTCTCCATTCCTCCAAGCAATGTTCCCTCTAAGCTGTGTGCGTGCGCAGCCGCGCAGAAAAAATAATTGGAGCCAGTTGCGGATGGTGTCCACCTTCCTCTGGTCCATCTTTATGCCATGTTGGTTGATGATGTAACCAAGGAAGTGAACGGAGGTGGTATGGAACTCGCATTTCTCCAGCTTGAGGTACAGGTGGTGCTCACGTAGCTTCTCTAGGACCTGGGAGACATGTTGGCGATGTTCGGCCTGGATCCGGGAATAGATGAGGATGTCATCGATGTACACTATAACAAACTGGTGGAGGAACTCCCGGAACACCTAATTCATATTGTTCTGGAACACGGAGGGAGAGTTGGACAGGCCGTACGGCATAACCCGGTACTCATAGTGGCCAGATGGTGTTACGAAGGCAGTCTTCCACTCATCCCCCGGCGGATACGAATGAGGTTATATGCACTCCTCAGGGCCGCTGGGACCAGACGAAGGGGATGACTGAACTTAACAGTCTGGGAGTTCAGAAGCCGGTAGTCAATGTACGGCCTCAAGCCTCCGTCCTTCTTGGCCACGAAGAAGAAGCTTGAAGCAGCAGGTGAAGTCGATAGACAGATGAATTGCTGATTAAGGGCTTCTTTTACATACTCCTCCATGGCCTTTTGCTCCGGGATGGACAATGGGTAAACTCTACCCTTGGGCCCTAGGTAGCAGGTCGATGGCACATTCCCGTGGCCGGTGAGGTGGAAGTTGGGTTGCCAATCGCTTACTGAAGACATCCTGGAATGCCCAGTATTCAGGAGGAATTTCCACTTTCTGATCCGTTTCTGGACTTTCAATGGAGGTAGAGAGAAGAGGAAAACACTTGGAATGGAAGGAGTTAGATTGGAACTTCACAGGTGGCTGCGGGATCGAAGATAAGCAGGATTGGAAACAGTTGTCACCCCATTTTGTTGAATACTCTGACGCTCCGCTCGGGTGAGGCAGAAGGAATCTACCTGGATTTGTTCTGGTGCTGGAGGGGCGACAGATCTCTGGCAGAGAACTGGCTGCGAGTGAAAGCACAGCACATGCGGAGAAGCGTTGAGCCACTCGTATCGTCTTTTGAATTAGGTTGTGATGTGTGTTGTGAGTTGAAGGTGGGAACTGACTCCGTGACAGTACCAATTTAAAAAAAAAAACGTTTTATTGCATTCATGGAGTGAGCCTTTCACTGATTGTTTGCATTTTAAAGGGTTAGTTCACCCAAAAATGAAAATTCTGTCATTAATTACTCACCCTTATGCTGTTCTAAACCCGTAAGACCTTTGTTCATCTCTGGAACACAAATTAAGATATTTTGATGAAATCCCAGAGCTTTCAGTTCCTTCATTGGGAGCAACGAATTTACACATTCAAGGCCCAGAATGATAGGAAAGACATCATTAAAGTAATCCATGTGACTCCAGTGGTTTAACCTTAATTTTATGAAGCAAGACAAGAAAAAAATAATAAAAAAATAATGTATTAATTTACACATAATGTGAATGAGGCCTAAGGTTTTATTGGCAGCAAAGTTTTATGATGCAGTTGCATTGCTTTGAAATTAGATCACCAAAGCATGTAAAACTGCACAATTAACCTGGCTGAGGTAAATGGTCCTATTGATTTTTGAATTTAATAGTACTGATTTATGATTAGCCATGTGACAGTTTGTCCACTAATATAGTATGATTGGTGTACAAATACGTTTTGTCATTACAGTAGCAACACAATTTTTGCTCTTTTAGTAAGTGACAGTAGTCTTCAGTTACTGACAGGTCATGGAATGTGATTTGTAGGCATGTTGACTTTGTTATCCTGTTATTAAAAGAGCAACTTTCACTGTGTGAGAACATCATGATTACTCCCAATCTTTAGCAGTAGTTTAAAAAAATTTTTTTTATTTGTAACATACAGGTCTGACAGGATTTTTCAGTTAATGCATCCTACAAGTTTGGAATTGCAATCAAATATTAAGATCTCTAACAAACATGAACAGGTTGTCTTGTGGGAGGTTGTATTCGCATTAATACTATCTCTGTGTAAATCCATTTAATTGCAGTATTTGTCATGGCCATGTGACATATCCAAGTTCTTTGATAATAACAGACATCTCTTAAATACTTTTTCTTTGCACGTAATACGAAAGAAACAAGGATCATTTGGGCATGAAACAGGATGTGGATTTCACATTAGATTAAACGATTCAATAGAAAAGCACTGCATAAGTAAGCAACATAGAATCAGCTAGTTATTCTAGTCATTTCACATTTTATTCTATTAGAAATTTGAATATTGACTTTCGGTTAAAGTCTGTCAAGTGATCTAACAACCAAGGCACAATAAGAGAAATGAGGCTTGGGATCTCAGTAATAAATCACATATGATCAGATTTAATAAATGTTTCTTGGTCTCTTAACCATTCTTCTGTATCGATTGTGCATTGTAAGATTTATTTGTTGAACTGGGGTAGGCAGATTAATGGGTTAATGAAAAGTGGGCTTCATTTAGAGACATGAAAAATGGGGTGAATTCTCCTGTACGCCAAAAGGAAGTTTGAGGCGGAATGCCACTGGACCAAGAATCTTAGTGACAGTAAATGGGCCGATGAATTTGGGGGCTAGCTTATTACAAAAGGAGCGGAGAGGAATATTCTTGGAAGAAAGCCACACTTTTTGACCAACAACGTAGACGGGAGGCTTCGACCAGTGGCGATCGGCCTGAGCCTTAGTGCACGCTCCCACCTGAAGAAGAGTCTCTCAGGCTCTCCTCCACGTGTGACGGCATCTCTGGATGAAGGCGTGAGCAGAGGGTTCTGCGACTTTGGATTCCAGACTTGTAAAAATAGGTGGCTGGTAACCTAAACTACATTCAAACGAAGAGAGGCCCGTGGACGACACTGGTAATGAGTTATGTGCATACTTTACCCATTAGAATTGCTGGCTCCAGGAGGAAGGATTCTGTGACACCAAACATCACAACACTCTCTCAAGGTCTTGGTTGGCCCGCTTAGTTTGGCCGTTGCTCTGAGGATGAAAACCAGAGGACAGACTAACACTTGCCCCCATTAAACGGCAAAACAAATTGGGGTCTCCTATCGGAGACCACGTCCATCGGGAGGCCAAGAATGCGAAAGACTTGATCAAGTCTACTCTTAAGGCCTTAGTGATGTTAAATTGCGAAGATCTTGAGTTTTCGCTGAAGGGCGTGTCCATGGCGGCCTGACAAAGTCTGATGTTTCACCATGAAAGAGGAAGCTGTTGTAACTCAGGCATTCAGTGTCTGATCTGCCTCAAACTTCACATTTGTGATAAGAGTCCTGACGTAAAGACATCTATATGCCAATATTCAGTTAGTCATTGTGCCAACTGTTGGCAACAGGAAATGGTATGCTTTACACTTTAATTCACTCCCAGAAACACATTTCAATATGCCACGAAGTACCAAACATGCTAGAAACATGTTAAATGATGAAAAACTTGGCTAAGTGCTAACGTATGCGATAAACAGCACGAAACAGGAAGTTATAGTAACTTAGGCATACAATGTCTGATCTGCTTCAAACTTCCCATGTTTGATACCAGTCATGGCCTGAAGACATCTACATGACAATATTCAGTTACAGTCAATGCGCCACCTGAAGCACTTCCGCAGCAGGAAGTGTGCCACTTTGAAATGACTTTGCCATAATTCTCCTGTATTCACTCGCTTACATGCATCTCGCCCCACGGTTCACTGTTTTTCCTGATGCCAGCGGGTGGCAGTGAGCCCAGGTGCGAGGGCGCTTTCATCGCTGCTTGCAGCTTTGATTAATATAACACATTTCTCAGGCAGTAAAAGTAGATTTTTTAAATTAATTTAAGGAGTGTTGGTCTGTTCATATATTATTCTCACTACTCAAAGTCTTGATCTTGGTTTAGGTGGTCTTGACTACAGCACTAGTGACAACCCAATATATAAAGACAGGAAATAACGTATTTCTACGTGTGCACCAATGGGAACGTATGTGTACATTTTAATTTTCTTTAAGGTCATGCACTATTTTTGATGCACTGTTTTATATATGCCTAGACCAGTGCATGCTGACTTTTTTTACTGTTAGTTTTAGTCCTCAGATTTGATTGGCTGAATGGCATTGCAAGAGTCCAACAGCACTGGGACATTTCATTATTTGTATCATTTCACTTGTCTGTGTTTGTGGTGTTCCAGACAGAATGCCAGTTTGTGCGTCGTTCTGTGACATGCAACGGTTGACCCTGCTTTGGCTTAATTTGGAACTATTTTCATTTGTGAATGTTTTTACATTGTGAGTGAAAAATGGACAAAATAACTGCCAATGTTGTGTCATGTAAATGTAAAAGCAAATAGACTTTACTGTGCATGATATATTCCCACTGGAATTCACATCCTTATTTGAGATACTGGGGATAAATGTAGTTGTCACTGACAAAGTGATTCTCACCACCAGGGTGTGCATCAATGTTGTTTTATTCTCAAACACAGTTATAGGACAAACATGTATTAGATTAAAAGATAGAATCCCATGGTAATGCATAAGATGGGTTCCACCTTCTGATCACAAGCCAACTTCCAAAGAAAAATAAAATTCACTATAAAAGGGCTGACAGTTCTGACAGACAGGTCACATTAGCTCATCAGGATGGTTGTCTCCATGGGGACTGTGAGGATGTCCCAGATGTGGATGCTGAGATGGGTCATTCTACTGGTGGGGCTGCAGTTGATACAAGCAGGTTAGCTGACTATAATCTGTTTAGTTCTCTTTTTACAATGCACAATTTTAAATATGTGTCTCTGTATTTTTATGTTCTATGATAGATTATCAGAAGGCCATACCAGATTCTGTAATGGGCCGAACAGTAACTGGTAAATATTTAATTTTGTCATTTCATGTGTGTAATGTATTATAGTCACTAATCAGGGGAATTTTCATGTAAATTTTAATTAGGTAATTGTAAGTAAAATTATCACATTCTGTAATAAAGGGAGACAATAATAAAAGAATAATATAAAATTATATAACATTAATCTCAACATTATTTATGCAGTTGTAATTGTACCAATTCAGATGCAACTTCTGTGCCACCTGTGTAGTGCAATGATGAATTTTGTTGTTAATAATTTAATTGCAACCTCTCTATATTGTGCCTTATTTAGAGATGCACCGATTGCAATTTTCTTGGCCAATTCCATTTTTTTGTAAAAATATATACTGTTCGATACCAATTTTTGCTTATTCTTATTTTCTTTTTAAGAACTATAATTGACAGCATATACAAACAAAAATCTACTTCTCTTCAACACAGTTTTATTTTCATTAAAAAAAAACACAAGTAAAAAGTAATAAAATAAGAATGAACAAATTGCATATTAGCATAATTAAATGCAATGGAATAAATAGAGCTATGAAATAAACAAGTTTTCCAGGTGGGTCTAGCAATACAGTAGGTTATTATTCATGTAAGAAATACTACAGAAATGAAAGTAATCATGTAAAATATCACTGGATAGTCTTCATTGTAAAAATTAAATATAGATTACTGCTTAAAATTAAAGTTATAAAACTTAAAGAAGGGGAGAGTGATTTTCTTTGTCTTTTGTTCTTTTAAAACATAAAAACACATTAAACAAATATTTTAAATATACTTCCTTTATGTTCATTCCACATTAATTTGATTCAATGTGTAATTAATAATAAAAATAATATACATAACTTAAAATAACTTAAAGTACAATAAAATACATAAGAAATATATAAAAGAACAATATACAACATAACACACACACACACACACACAAAAAGTTCTAAGAAGAAGGGTTTTAAGACGTGATTTAAATTTTTTAAAACTAGGATTATTACATTTGTCTTGAGGCAAGGTGTTCCAAAGATTTGAACCAGTACATCTAAAAGCTCTGTATCCCATGGTAGTCAAACATACAGAAGGTGTAACAAGAATTATAGAAACAGAAGTTCTAAGGGACTGGGTAGAACTTGGAGAAGATCACAGCGATATGAAGGTACTAAATTATGAAGAGCCTTGTAAGTGAAAAGTAATATGTCAAAATGATTCTGGTATTTAACTGGAAACTAATAAAGCTGTCTAAGAACTGGAAACATATGCTCAGTCAAAGGCTTTCTATTGAACTGTGCTGACAGATTCTGTACCATTTGAAGTTTATTAAGAAACTTTGTGAAACACAGCTTAAAAGGGACTTAAAGAAAATAGTATAAGATGTACAGTAACTAATGCATCTATAAGGATAACAGTAGGCTACTATTGGCTGTAAGAGATGGTTAAAAAAAATTTTTTGTCAAAGATAATATGTAATGTTATTTACTAGGGGTGGGCATCTTTAGTCACCTCACAATCTGATCCGATTCCGATTCTGGGAGTCACGATCCGATTCCAAAACGATTCTTGATCTACTTTTTTTCCCTTATTAATTAATTAATTTACTGACTTGGCAGCCGAATACGTGAGCATTCTTCACAAACAAAGTGCGCGTCAGCATTTGAAAGCAGCCACATATAAGCATATACCTCATATAAGCAGTTTCATATTTTAAAAATATACAAGTCTACTGCATTCCAAACGACATAAATGATGACATCGTAGAGCATTTGTAAGGAAAATACCGACAGGCGAGACCGCGTACTGCAAGTGTAACGTCAAACAAACCGCGCATCTCTCCGAGCGCATCCTGTTCAGTGAAGCCCGCGAATGTCTTTGTAATTCGCTGGCTGTTGTTAGTGTGTGAGGAATTGGAAGCAAGCATCATATGGGTGTTTCTAAAGCACACTCAGCATCATCGCGCGTCTGAATAAAAAATAATTTCACAATCGATTCTGAAATTCTCAGAATCGATCCAGAATCGTTGGAGAGAGAATCACGATGCATCAATTTTTTTCTCCCACCCCTATTATTTACATGTACTACAAATGATAGAGTACTGTCAAGGATAAAACACAGACTTTTAATCTGAAGGGAAGGAGAAACAATCAATAGTCAATAGACATGTAAAAAATTATTTCATGTCAAATACACAAGCGAAAAGAGAGGAAGATGGTAGTGTTGAGGCTTTGAAGAAAAATAGAGATGGGTGTCATCAGCATAACAATGGAAATTTATATTGAATTTATGATAAATATAATCTATAACCATAAATAATAAACAGAAGAGGACCCAAAACTGAGCCTTGAGGCACACCAGTATTAGTATCGGCGAGGTCTGTAATCTAAAACATTTAATTTTAACAAACTGAGTTTGACCCGATAGATCTAAACCAGAAAAAGGGACTACCGGTGATTCCAAAATATACAATATTTATAATTAAGTTTTCATTGATTAATTTTACCTGAAACAATTAATCAAATAATTATTTTAGCTCCAGTACGGATTGCATTGATTTACTATTAATTAAAATGATAAAATGTGTGTGTTTGTGTGTGTGTGTGTGTGTGTGTGTGTGTGTGTGCATACTGTATACATACATATAGACTGAACTAATTTGAACCCCTTAATGATGTTTTTTTTTTTGTCTTCTATTTTTAGTGTTCCCTGACATGAGAATCACAACTGAAGGTATGCAGTCCTTAATTTTTTTTAAATCACAGAAACGTCATTTTCAATGTCAGTTTAGTATTCAGTACAGATCACACATTTATAAACTTTCTCTCTTGTTTCAGCTGAACCGAATCCTGATCATTTGTCTGCGATCTGCAGCACATGGGGAAATTTCCACTTCAAAACATTTGATGGTCATTTCTTTCAAGTGCCAAACACGTGCGAATACATTCTGGCTGAGTCAGTGGAATTTGGCTTTTACGTAAAAATGAAAAGAAAGATGGTAAATAAATTAGTCACTTTCAGCAAAATCGAAATAAAACTGCAGTTGAAAGTCATTGAACTCACCAACAACGACATCATCATGGACAAAGAAGAGTGAGTTGTTGTTTTTTTTGTTTTTGTTTTTACTAAACTTAAGACCACAACTAAATGTCCTGTATTATATTTATAAGCAATGGTGACTGAATTTTCCCCCCCTTTCTAGCAGCTTTAAAATGGATTTTTTGGTCACTTTTAGACAGAAAATTTTAAGAATAACAAATATACAGGAAGACAATATAGGCTACATATAATTTCACTCATCTAGCCTATCACTTGAAGCAAAGATTCATCCTTCTGTCATTTTAAGTGTCTGTGTTAAAAGAGCACTTTTGGCCATTTAGTGAAGTTGATTCTTTTTTTAATTCACAAAAACATTTGTATTTTAGTGTTATTAGCCAACTTCCCAACCCCATGTTATTATTTATTTAAATGAGCAATTAAAAATAGATTTAAACCTTCAGTGTTCTGTTTTGTAAACATACTTTGCAGACATTCTTTACAACTTAAAAGTACTTACTCTGCTCAGTAATACACAGTAACTTAAATAAGCACAAGTCAACCTGCCATACCAAATAAGACCACAGGGAGATACCAAAGGACTGAATTTAAAAACTATGCGGATCCATTTAAAATTATTAAAAACAACACCACTGATCCTCTCAAACTTCTCCAAAACATGCTTGTTCGGCAAACATCCGTTATAAAACACTCACAGTACATTAATTTTGACAACTACTACGCGAATATACTGAACTGTGTTCATGCAAAAATACGATGTTATATCGAGTGAGTCGAGAGCGCACGTGCCGTTTGTTTAAACACAATAAAGGACTCGCGCATGCCTTATGAATGACTCATGTATGTCACTGTAATGGTATTTATCTTCATTACAATCGTCATCTATCAAAACCTTATTAGCGACACTGGTTTTCTTTTTCCAACTGAGAGAGTTTGCGTTTTAAGCCACCATTCAGTCTGTATTTCACAGCAGCACGATGAGAAACGGCCTGGGCTGAACCGAAACAATCACAGAATACGTATGAGAGAGGTGGTACCTGTTTTAATTGTATATTTAATTGATTAAATTTATTATTTTTTTAATGTAACTTATTTATAATTAAATTAATGAATTATATGAATATATTTAAATTAATTTTAATTGATCTCACGGCCCCTCTGCAGGATCACCGAGGACCTTTAGTGGTTGGGAGCCACTGCCATAGACTATATCTTAGCTAATGGGTCTTCCTTCATTTTTAATTTGTATGCGATGAAATATGAAATATTTTTTGCTCTCCATACTCCATACAGTTCAAACCAGGGGCACGTTCAAGATCAAACCGGTGCGCAACGTTTTGCTACGGTTTCCGGGTTGAACTTTTTCCTGGAAACGGTGTGCAACGGGTTTGAGATAGGCTACGTTTTCTCTTGTTTGGTGGGTGTCAAAAATGTCAGCCCAATCAGCAACAACATGCATATAAACCACGCAGTATTAAAGATAAAGCTCGTAAATGTAATTAACATCAAAATAAATTCACAAGAGCAAGTATATTGTTTGGACATGTTTATTTACATTAATGGCAAAATAACTTAAATAATAAGAGCACAAGTAGGTTATAGATCTGGAACTTTATTAAGCAGGGGCGCCGTTGGCACGGGGGACAGGGGGGGTCAGGACCCCCGCAGTTTTGAAAAGATAGAAGTCGACCCCCGCACTTTTGATAAGAGCTGCTTCATTTAGTCACACTATATAATCTTTTAGCTTAGGATATTTTCTTTCAAATGAGACCATTTTCACGTTTCTGTGAGCTTCCGTTCGTAAATAATCAGCTGTTTTGTCGTGGACGTGAACAGGAAATGCGCTCTCGAATGGAGAAACACACGATCTCCAAACCATCGATCACAGCATGCTAACGTTTTAGGACAGGTCGATGGTATATAAATCAGGCCCCGAACGTTAGCGTTTGTCAATCAAGCCAAACCGTCCATTCAGAAACCGAGAAATTTGACACTTTAGGAGGCTGATCTCTCAGGTTGACGCGCGAGCTGGCTTGACTGAAGTTTTCGTGAGGATTTATAGTTTATGGACTGTTTTGATTTCGGTAATTACATCTTGAAAGGCAAAAGCATTGATGGCATCTATAAAAGAGATATCTGAAATAGAAACGAAAGTGATATTGCCTCATCCAGTGGAGGACGCACAGGAGATCTGTGCGTTTCATTGGTATGTGTATACTGTAATAGTGCATTTACAATGCTTATCAGTGGCGTGCACTTTGATCGTGAAAGTGAAAGTGCCTTTTGCGGTCGCATCGCGGTGCTCCCATGTTCCCGATGTGAACGTGAGCTCCAGTCCATTACAATTTAGAGCGGTTAAGGCCCGGGTATACTTCATTTCCCGCGTTCCGTTCAGTCTCGCGCGAGCCTTTCAGAGAAACTCCTTTGCCCATGAGCGCGGAAAGACCATGGGAAAGACCATAGACTGTAAAAAAATATGGACGTAGCGTCCGTGACGTCACCCATAGAGTTCTGAACAGCAGTTTTGACGCCTAAATGAGGCCGCGGCCATCTTAGCTGCGCGTCACCGCACGTCACTCCCGGATAACTGAAAATGGGCAAAGAGGCGGGGAGGTGGTTTGAGCTGATATGATTGGTTGCTGAAACCACGCCCGCCTAGCTCGACGTGACCATGTTAGCAGCAAAGGAGCTATCTATCTATCTTAGATACGATCTAAAATATTAATGAAGATAAGTTTTATCATCAGAACGTTCTAAAGGTTTACTGTCAATCTACGGTGTTTTTTAAGATATAGATGCTCCAACACCAGTAGTGTTGGTTGTGCAAATAACAACATGGAAAATCAAATGGGACTTCATACCTTTATAATGAAATAGAGATCGCGAGATGAATCCAATCTGTGGCACTTGGGTAAAATATGAGTGTCCATTGCAAAACAAAAAAACATGTCACATTTCTTCTGAATGATCTGCTCTCTGTCATCGTTCTTCAAGAAAGGATGCAATCTGAGCAGCGATCGTATCTAACAAACAAATGAGACCGTGTCCAAAGTATATTTTTTTCAAAATAGTGCAGCAGTTTTAGTTATAATATCCAAGCAGTGCTGTCGGATTTTGATATCCTCCCGCCATTGTCATTGCAGTAAATCTCACAACCAAAACTTTCAGCCAATGCCACGATCCAACAACGTGTGTTCTGTGTCTCTTCCGCATGCATGCACATCTACACAGACACACATCAGTCTCGAATATTATGCAGCAAGCCATATTTTATAATTGTATAAAATAATCGAGCACAAATACGGCTGAGATGCCAAATTCAGCGGCATCTGAGGTAAAGTGACGGCTCACAGATAGCAGCGCAATCCACCTGTCACTCAAGTGACCACGCCCTTAATTATGCAGAACTTTAAGGCTTAATATAATTTAAACGGATAAGTTATACAAAAATTCACCCCCCTCAGAGTTGTCATGAAGGGCAAAAATAGCCCCTCAAGATGTAATGTCTCCTGCGCCCCTGTTATTAAGTCTGTCTAAATATCATTTAGTAAATATTTTACTAGACATTTAGAGTGATATATTTTCATAAACTTTAATAAACATGAAGGCAAATGTTGGATCACAATAATTAGGAACCACAGTTTCCACAAATCCCTTCACTCATTTGGGATGTTCTCTTTTAAATCTGGACAGCAAGGGCAGTGACTGTAACATCGAGCGTATTTTTCAGTAAACACGTATTTATACCGACTTCTTCGGGCTCCGAAAATTCTTTAAAAAGAACACAAATAATGGCCTTCTCAGCTGCCATAGTTGCAACTCTTGCGTCATCAGAACAGGGTGTTCAACGCACCACCGTTTCCGTTTAAAAAAAGTTTCGCAAAATTTTGTCAGGGCTGAATGCAGCCCTGGTTAAAACTAATCTCACTAAATTTACATCTCTTCGATGATTGGTTGCTATACCAAGGAAGGCTAGCATTTTCTGCCATGTTTCTTTTCTCAACACTCCTAATCACTGAAAGTGAAGTGCTTGATGGTGATTGGCTAATTTTTTTTTTTTTTTTACCAATGAAGGCACAAGTCTCTGGATATGGATTTGCCTTCCCCTCCCCTTCCCTATCCCCTCAGACTGGTCTTAGCCAGTCTATGGTCTTAGCACAGTTTTTCAAATGTTTGTAATTACATCAGCACTTTCGGCACATTCGGGGAAAGCACGGTGGTTACACTTATAGTGGTGATTAGGGCCAAGCAATAATAAAAAAATAAAACCATCTCGAGATTAAAGTCATTATTAAGCAAGATTAAAATTGTTAATTTTTGTTTCAAGAAAAAAATATTTAAATTTCCAGAAAAAAAGTTGAAATAAAATGTCAAGATGAACTCATTCAATTTTGAGAATAAAGTCATTATGTTTCGAGAAAAAAACTTGTTAAATTTTGAGAAAAAAGTCAATGTCGAGAATAAACATGCATTCATTATTAATCATTATTAATCTCATTATTAATCTTATTAGTCATTGTTAATCTTGTTTAATAATGACTTTAATCTCGAGATGTTTTTTTTATTTATTATTGTTTGGCCCTTATTCTCTTCCGTACTTCACTACTATATAGCTTGTGAAAAACAGTACACCAACAGAGTAGTAGGCTACGTCCGAATACATAAGGTGCATCCCAATTCCCGTGCTTATGCACTTATGCACGTTTTTAAGTATAAATAGTGCGAGTAGTGTGTTCACACTGAAAATTCCAAAAAGAAAAAGTATACTTTAAATACCCGGATGTTGCACTAAATTAACGGAAAAAATGAAGTGTGGAATGTTGGACAGCAGCTGTTGCAGCTTTAATTACGTAGCGGAGGGGAAGGGGCTGTCAGACTCCGATGTTAAATGACAAAATAACCTTATACAATTCACACACTACATGGATGAGTACACAAGGTGCATCCCAATTCGCGTACTTGTGCACTATTCTATGACATTTTTAAGTATAAATAGTGCAAGTAGTGCGTTCACACTGAAAATTCCAAAAAGAAAAAGTGCACTTTAAATACCCGGATGGTGCACTAAATTAACGGAAAAAACGAAGTGTGGAATGTTGGACACTTCATGCACTCAACTGTTGCAGCTTTAATTACGTAGAGGAGGGGGAGGGGGTATCGGACTCCATTGTTAAATGACAAAATAACCTTATACAATTCACGCATTACATGAATGAGTACATAGTGCATAAGTACATAGTGTATAAGTGCATAGTGTATAGTGCGTCGTTTGGGACGCAACTATAGTGTATAAGTGTATAGTGTATAGTGCGTCACTTGGGATGCAACTATAGTATTCGAAAAGCAGTAGGCTAAACGTTTCTGGATGACCTACTACTTCCGGCGAGATTCTGAAGTGTGCATTCTATGGAAACTTTATTATCCTATGAGGCCACGGGACAGGTTTTATGAATGGATGTGAAGCGACGTAAATGATAATGACAACATGGTGGATGTAGTACACTCGGATTACATTCTACACAAATTCATACTATATAGAACGTACTTAATTAATGGTTGTGAAGTAAGTTCATGTAGTACCTACTCAGACAGTATGTGATTTCAGAAGCAGCTAACGATTTCACATTCTTTTGTTGAATTTTTTTCTTGCTCTAACAGGTTGAATAATTCAACCTATGACAGTGGAATCACAGTTGAGCAGAGCTCATCAAGTGTTAAGGTCTCTAACAAACATGGAGTGACAGTTTTTTGGGAGAAGGACCAATCTTTACTGGTATGCTATTAATCTGTTCCTATATAGGCTATGGCTACTGTATTTAGCATTGTATTTGGGTTACACTTTATTTCCAAGTCCATTTTAGACATTCTACTAACTAATAAAATATAAATCTTTACAACTAACTTAGAGTATTAGTAGACTCTTAGGTTATGATTAGGATTAGTAGAATAAGTTGACATGTACTATAGTCAGAATGTCTGTTGCGGGACCATCAAAATAAAGTGGTGTTATCAAATATTAAACAGACAGTCTACTAATACTCTACTAATACTAATACTCTAATGACTTTGACCAGACATGCTGTTGCAAAGTTACTTGCTTATAGTAAGCAGAGTGTCTAAAGTGGACTGTCAAAATAAAGTGTTACCTATATTTGTGACACAGTAGGACAAATAGACCTCATTCATCTAAAAATTGTGTATTTTATGATGTTCCCCAGATTGAACTTCCGGAAAAGTACCAAGGCAAGACCGTTGGACTTTGTGGAAACTTCAACGGCAACAAGACTGATGATTCATTTGACAATGGTAAACCTCATTTTGATGAAATCAAAAGAAATGTAGCAAATCATATTTTAATATTTAATATCCAAACATTTGATTTGTATAGGTTTTAATGTGGCCTTATGGAAAGTGTTTTCAACTGAATCCTGTGAGAACATCATAATTGATCCTAATGTTCAGTGCGAAAACCAGGTATTATGATACTAAGTTATTATTTTAATAGATTTAGCTGTACCTGAATTTAATTACATAAAGTGTAAACATTGAATATTTATTTTTTTAATTGTTTTATAACAGTTACTAATTGGAACATTGGTACTGATATTTTCTGATATATTCAAGAGATGTTATTATAAATAACATGTAGTGTTTTCTGATTTTTTTTTTTTTTTTTTTTTTTAATATCCTAGACAAGCGTTTGCCAGCAGCATCTCAGCAGTCCAGGGTTTAGTGACTGTCATAATGTGATGGACATGGCTTCATTTGAAACAGCTTGTGTAAACGACCTGTGTCAATGTTACGGCAATCACAACTGTCTCTGCAACACGCTCACAGAGATTTCACGACAGTGCACACATGCTGGAGGAAAACCAGGAACATGGAGGACAAAGCAGCTCTGTCGTGAGTATGATAGACTAGGCTCTAAACAAATACAAAAGATAGATATTATATAGATATTATAAAGATAGATAGATAGATAGATTTGTGATATACTATTTCTTTTGTTCTGTGGAGCAGCAAAGTCATGTCCAGTAGACATGCAATACCTGGAGTGTGGTGGTCCGTGCAAGAACACCTGCTCAGATCCAGACGCAGACCTGCTTTGCAAAGAACACTGTGTGGACGGCTGTTTCTGCCCTGAAGGTGAGAAATGATGGGGAGGTTTTCTGCACCAAGATTAAGCATTTCCACTAGATGGGTCTATTTTCAAATGAAGCTTCTCTTTGCAAGAATATGCTTATCATGTGTCAAGTATTACATCAGCTGCAAGCAGAGCTTGAATGGATAGTTCACCCAAAAATGAAAATTATGTTATAATTTGATAACCCTCAAGTTGTTCCAAACATGTATGAGTTTCTTCTGCTGAACACAAAACATATATTTTGATATTTTAAGTTGCTGGTCCTCAATGACTTCAGTAGTATGGAAAAAAATACCATAGAAGTCAGTGGGGACCAGAGAGTGTTTGGTCACCCATATTCTTCAAAATATCTTCTTTTGTGTTTAGCAGAAGAAAGAAACTCATACAGGTTTAGAATAAATTGAGGGTTAGTAAATTATAACAAAATTTCCATTTTGGGGTGAACTATCTCTTAAAAAATAGAACTGTTTATTTTATTATGTTCATAATAAAAATGCTACACCATTTTGCCTACTATTTGTAAAGGTACTGTTGAGGATGATATTGGTCACAGTGGTTGTGTTCCTGTGAATGAGTGCCCATGTGAGCACAATGGTGAAATATACTCATCAGGAGAGTCATACAAACAAGCTTGTAAAACATGGTGAGTTAGTTAAAGCAGAACACACAAACATGCATCAGCCATTTGACAGAATTTCCCCATGCTAACACTGCTGTGATATTGTGTCAGTGTGTGTGCCGCGGGACACTGGAACTGTACAAACCTGAAATGTCCTGGAATCTGCTCTGTTGTGGGAGGGTCTCACATCACCACTTATGATGGAAAGAGCTTCACCTTTAGCGGCAACTGTGATTACATCCTCACTAAGGTCTGTCAGGACAGATGATCCATAGATATTTTATGTTATGTTATATGATTTATATAACAATTACAAAAGTGGGACATTATAAAGGTTGCCAAGCCCCTGTATATAATACACAATGTATTTGGAGGTACTTACATGGTATTTACTTTTTTATTCCAGCACAGAAATTTTGCTGTTGTGGGAAATCTGGCAAAGTGTGATTCGACCCGAAAAGACACATGTCTAAATTCAGTTACCCTTGTCATCTCGGGAACCACTGTAAGTACTGGGTTTAATTTTCTTATTTTTAAAGAATGTTGTATGTTTTCTTCACTCAACTCTAAACTAACCAAAATATTTTTTTCTAAGAGAACCAGCTAAAAGCACCAGTAAATATTGTCTTTGTTCAGAATGACAGACTTGCTTTCAGCATAGTGCATAGTACATCCAGCATACAGTACTTCACTAACATTTAACTTTTATACTAAAAAAACTGCATAATCCTCCAGGATGCATTTACAAAACATATTGTGTTTTCTTTTTGTTTTGTTTTTTTACATATGAAACAGATTAGTTTTTCCTCCAGTGGAGTTGTGACACTGAATAGAAACAGCCCATTTAAGCTTCCAGCTACCATAGGTACAGTAGGTTGTCCAAAATGGGGAATTGTTCTATTATAAGCATGTTCAACATAAAATTAAACATAATTAAATACATTTTTTTTTTCAGAAAATGATAAATTTCTTTTACAAATGTAGATATTCTGTATATTAGCATTAACAAAAGGCACTGATGCCTAGATGTTCTGTTTTGTATCCTAACCACCCATTTCATTGTCGCAGGTCCTTTAACCATCTTCCAGCCCTCTTCCTCCTTCATTATTGCTGATATGAAGACTCTTCGTCTAGAGATCCAGTTGGCTCCAGTCATGCAGTTGTATATTGTAGCCAGCACTGAAAAGAAAGGGAAAATGAGTGGTTAGTAAAGCAGACAGCAAATTATTTTGTCATTTTGCTTGTAATGACCCCACCCAGTGCACCCATATTTTAAGAAATAACTTGTTAAACAACATTATATCATATAGACATGAGTATTAAGTGTATTTGTTCATCTAACTTTCTTTAATTCTACACCTTGCTTTTTTCAGGTCTGTGTGGAAACTATAATGACATCCAAAAAGATGACTTTAAAACAGAATTGGGCATTACAGAGGGCACATCACCCAGCTTTGTCAACTTTTGGAAGAAAAAACGATACGGTTGTGCAGATCTTGACAACACATTTGACAACCCCTGCAGCCTGCATTCAGATACAGGTACTCAACATGCACTGATAAAAGGAATTTAAGAGAATCTAAGAATATTCTTATCCAGCGTTAGCATCAGTTCTGGCAGCTCACGTCAGTCAAGCTTGCATCAGCTGACTCCCAGGTGACTTATGTCTAATAGGGATACGATGCCTATCACAGCATCTATATATAAGCTCTTCAGTATTATCAGCAGCTATCACATTTCTCAGGAGCTATTTACCCTCCTCCATCCCCAGCTCCTCCTCTCTTCAGTCAGGATTGGCCTTAAGATTCCCCTGAATCAAACTAATTCTTGAAATATGTGTACATGTGAAATTATGACATTTAATGATATCTGCATATGTTGGTTCTATTCTGTTTACCCTAGGGGGGTTATTACTGCTTTCCCATGCTTATCCATGCCTGGCTGCATGGATGTGCAGGGAGTTCTTGCCCAGAACAGAACCATACTGCCAATACAAACTCTATGCAATCATCAATCATATTTAACGATAGTGGTTCCGACAGAAAGGATAAATAAAGGCTGTGTTTTAGTATACAGTACAAAAATTCCCAGCCTAATATGTTTAATTTGTTTTATTTGAGATATTAGAGGACAATGACCTATTCATTTTAGTCAGGGTTAAAATCTAGAGAATATTTATTCTTTTCATTCAGAGAAAATGGCTAAAGACTGGTGTTCCCGTCTTACAAACTCAAGCGGAGCCTTTTCACCATGTCATTCAGAAATACGTCCTGAGATTTACTACCAAGTGAGTCTTTTTTTGTTGTTGCACAAAATGATATGGTACATGACAAAAGATATACAAATTTAAAGTGCTCTCTTTCTTAATTTGGTTTTCATCCTTTGCAGTGGTGTGTCGAAGACGCGTGTAAGTGTGCAGATATTAACAAGTGTATGTGTGCAGCCTTGTCCACCTATGCCCACGCATGTGCTGCCAAAGGAGTCATTCTCAAGGGCTGGATGGATTCATACCCCTGTGGTGAGAACTTTATAAGTATTTATTTTATTTGTTTATTTGTATGTCATCCCTAGTGAAAAAAAAACTAGGTATTTAAAATACATTTATTTACTACAAATCCATTAACATTCACTGACATATTGCTTGAGACTTACTGATATAATTATAATTAAACATTACTTGGAGTATTTACTTGGATATTAAGCCTTAAAATGTGTTTCAGTATCACTAATAGTAAGGATATTATGATCTCTGCATAATATTAATATTAACATCTTTAATTGCAAGATATTTAAAGTGTACCTAAAGTATACTTGCAATAGTTCCACTTTAGCACAATCAAATATACTTACGTATATCTTTGGCTGGACCTCAGCACTACTTCCATATAACTAAAGTGCATTAAGTACAAAATTAGTTGTTCCAATTTAGCAGACTTTAAGTATACCAGTTTAGTATAGCCTACCACAAGTACAATTGCAGGGTATTTATATTAAGTACATATATATGTAAATATATTTGTAGTTGTCACGGTAGTTGCAGGATGGCAGACACAGGTGAAGATAATAAATCCAAAAGGCAGGTTTTAATGATAATTCCAACAGGCAGGCGATCAGATGCAACACACATTAAACATAACGGTGAAGTGAAGTCCATACAAACAGAAACTGAACAGAACAGACTGTGACAGTAGTATGCTTAGCATAAAATAAATGTATTTCAAATAATATCTTAGTATATTTATCTTTCACTAGAATGAAATGTGATGTATGGCTTGAAATATTATTATAATATATTATTATTATTATATATATTAACATGTGTTTGAATAACCTTCTGAAAAGAAATGTCAAAAGTGTGTTGGTCTATCTGCACAGTAACTTTCAATGAGTGTAAAGGCGACATGAAGTACTCCTACAACGTGACCAGCTGTGACAACACCTGCCGCTCTCTCAGTGGACAAGATAACACCTGTCAAGGGTCCTTCACACCTGTAGACGGCTGTGTCTGTCCTCAGGACACCTACCTTAATGAAGCCGGTAGCTGTGTACTTGCTCACCTGTGTCCTTGTTACAAAGGTGACAAGGTCATAGAGCCATCAGGAGTAATCTACAATAATGGTGTTGAATGGTAAAAATAGTAGTTCAACATAAATTATTATTGACACATAATTCATTATTGATAAAAACGCTACAGTAACTCTTGATGGCTGTTGATTTTTTTCCTTATTACAGCACCTGTAACCGTGGTAAATTACAGTGCTCCATAAAAGGTGAGCCACTCTGACATGTCACAGAGATACAGCAACACTGGTATGATGTTTCTAACTCCTTATTCCTGTTGTTTTAGATTGTGTGGCTCCAATGGTCTTCTTCAACTGCTCAAATTATGAACAAGGGCACAAAGGGGCGGAGTGTCAGAGGACATGTGAGAAACAAGACCCCAACAATTGTGTGAGTTATGGTTGGATGAGAATACATGAATAACAGGATGAAAAGAATAATATATATAAATATTGTATTTTTTTCAGGGAACATGATATTGTACTAATGCTGGTCCTTCTTAATTTGTCTTGTCAATAGGTGAGTACAGGGTGTGAATCAGGGTGTGTGTGTCCAGATGACCTTCTATCTAATGGCGAAAATGGGTGTGTCAAGAGGGAAAATTGCTTCTGTACACACAATGGAGTCAACTATTTACCTGGACAGCAAGTTCAAGAGGACTGTAACAATTGGTGAGCCAGACACTCAATCATTATATAGATAACCCATTTTATAGTGTATTATTAAAGGGTTATGAAACACTGAACAGAGTTAACAGAGATGTTTATGTTGAATATCACAAAAAATAATGAGAGCACAATGATTAATTTTTAATTTTAGGATCAAAGTGGTTAATTTGTAGCAAGTACATCAGGTGTTATGGGGAGTGTTCCCTGAACTAATTTATGCAGCCTAACAGTCATTTTACATTATTTGAATTATAGAAGTAGATAATGTATTATGTGTATGCCAGGTTAAAGAGATGCGTTTTTAGTCTAGATTTAAACTGACAGAGTGTGTCTGTTTCTCGAACAATGCTAGGAAGATTGCTCCAAAGTTTAGGTTCTAAAAAGGAAAAGGATCTACTGCCTGCAGTTGATTTTGATATTCTAGGTATTATCAGCTGGCTAGAATTTTGAGATCGTAATAGACGTGAAGGACTATAATGCGTTAAGATCTTGCTCAGGTACTGGGGAGGTAAACCATTTAGCAAGATTGTAAAATGTATACAATGTTTAATAGGGAGCCAATGCAGTGTTGAGCCGGGTTAATATGGTCATTCTTCCTGGTCTAACTGCTTCTTTTTTTTTTTTACCAGCTGAAGTTTGTTTATTAAGAGTGCAGAGCAACCACCCAGTAGAGCATCACAATAATCTAGCCTTGAGGTCATGAACGCATGAACTAACTTTTCCACATTTGTTATTGAGAGCATATGACATAGTTTAGATATATTTTTAAGATGGAAGAATGCAGTTTTACAGATGCTAGAAATGTGGCTTTCAAATGAAAGATTGGTATCAAAGAGCACACCCAGGTTCCTAACTGATGACGAAGACTTGACAGAACATTCATCAGTTTTTTTTTGTCCAATAAATAGAATCTCTGTTTTTTCAGAACTGAGTTGTAGGAAATTACAAGTCATCCAATTTGTTATATTAGCTATGCATTCTGTTAATTTTGAGAATTTAGTATGTTTCGTTTGGGTGTGAAGAAATATAGAGCTGAGTATCTTCAGCGTAACAGTGAAAACGAATGCCATGCTTCCTAATGATATCTCCCAAGGGTAGAAAAGCAAGGGTCCTAGTACTGAGCCTTGCAGTACTACTCCATACTGAAATTGTGATCAATATGACACCTCTTCGTTTACTGCTACAAACTGATAACGGTCAGATAAGTATGATTTGAACTATGCCAATGCATTTCCACTAATGCCAACATGATTTCTTATTTTTTATTTTATTTACAATAAAATTAAATTTAAATTAAATGTTACTCTTATAATGTGACAAAATAATACTGAGACAATGTGCAGTTAAGAGTCATTTATTAAGAAGGAATAACAATCCAAGAAATAACAAGCATTTACAGAAACCTATAATGCTTAAGATCACTTTAAACGTTTAAGCAGCTTGAGCAATGATAAACATCCAAGTTCAGTGACACATTAAACACATATTAGAACTCTAAAATTAGCAGTTCTGTGCATCGATCAGACAGCTTCTTAATCTCAGTATCAAAACATTTTGAAACACTTTCTAATTTAAGAAAAAGGCAACCCAACTTATTAATTTACCTTCATCAGCAATCAATTCAGTATCTTTCAGGTGTTCATATCAAAATGCTTGAATCAATATAAAAATCAACTGTACCCTTGTGTGGACTTAAAGGGTTAGTTCACCTAAAAATGAAAATTCTGTCATTAATTACTCACCCACATGTCATTCCATACCCATAAGACCTTTATTCGTTTTCAGAACAGAGTATACTATTTGTGCATAAAAAAAACCCTACTTTATTCAACAATATCTTCTGTTCTGTGTCATTCTGCTACACTCTTTACGTTCAGCCCTTCCAGGTTCTACATCAGAACGCTGTCTCATTATTGGCCGTCTCCTGCATCAGCATCACACACGTGCCGTGGTGCTCACATGAACAGCTTCAGCCACTACTGAGGTTCTGAGTTCTGACGTAGAACCTGGAAGTGCTGGACGTAAAGAGCATAGCAGAATGACACAGAACAGAAGATATTGTTGAATAAAGACATTAGTTTTGTTTTGTTTTTGCACACAAAAAGTATTATCGTCACTTCATAACATTAAGGTTGAAACACTGCTGTCACGTCAACTGTTTTAACAATGTCTTTAGTACCTTTCTGAACCTTGAAAGTGTTGGTTAAGTTGCTGTCTATTGAGAAGTCAGACAGCTATCAGGTTTCATCAAAAATATCTTAATTTGTGTTCTGAAGATGAACGAAGGTCTTACGGGTGTGGAATGATATGGGGGTGAGTAATAAATGACAATTTTTATTTTTGGGTGAACTAACACTTTAAGGGCAACAATTCATTGTGTTCAGTCTCTTCTGTCTCTCTCAACCGGTTTACAGCAAAGAAAGCACAAAGGATTCTGAAATAAAAAATTAAACAGCAAATATTTTAAAATTACAAGTTATTAGTATTTGCATCCACATTATTCATTTCACTCATTTTATAATGAAACAAACAGGGAATTTTGAAACACTGCTGAAACGGTGACTAACATAAAAACAACAGCTGGGAGCATCTAAGTTTTACAGTTTTTACTGTTCGGCCTGTCGCTCAGAACAAGATCACACAAAACTTGAAAGACCTAAAAAAAAAAACTCAACGAAACGTCACATATATAGGCTATAACGTGCCAAATCAGATCAAACACATTAAAACGTGCATAACCTTACAAGTTCTCGTCTCCATTTCCTCACATTAATGTTAGCATGTGGCACACAACATGCGGATAAATATATCGTGACGATGAATGAATAATTTGTTCTTTTGATTTAGTAAATCGCCTCAGGTCATCTATTAGTGGGCGACAGCCTATGACGTCATCATTGCGCGACCTGGAAGTTTATTAGAAGTGCTTAGAGAACCAGTCAGTACCTTATCATCTGCAGGGACTGTTCAGCAGGCAGCCCCGATGCATGGCTAGGAAACGCAGTGTCTCGTTCCCTGTTCTCAGGTTACATATGTAACCTAAGACATTTCCTTTCGAAAGGGAACTCAACACTGCATTCGAAAACACTTTGGGGAACGATATAACAATGCCGCCATGCTTGAGGGGAGTGCATGCCAAAATGGCTAGACAAATGTCAGAACTAGCAGTTTCAATTGAAATGCCAGAACCACTCTCTCTACGGGTCATACATAGGCTGTCAGTGACAACATTCCCTATGGCTAACAGCCCAAGCTATAAACCTCAAAGAGGCCTTCCACAGAAGGCCTACCAAGGCTGCTCAAAGGCTTCTCGAACCAAGCTTCTTTTCAAAGAAAAGAGGGTACCTTTAAGGGAATGTAGCCAGGGGGCCAGAGGGAACCCTAGCCAGTCACATGTCAGGGGAACGTATTCGACCCTGATTGCCACCAGGTCGGCCGACCTGGTCTAACAGAAACCTAGTCTTGGCCAACAACCATTCTGATCACAGAGTCTCAATCACATTCTTCAGAGAAGATATCCAGTAAGAGGGACTGCAAAGAGGCAGTAACCAACTCAGACCAGATCGTAGAGACGGGCATCCTGAAGAGCAGGACTCAGCTTAGTACAAATGAGGGGAGTAAAACTCTGCTCAGTCCTAGGATCTACTCAGCGCTTGATTATTTGCACTGAGGAGGCTGTGCACTCCAAAGGGACCCAACAAGGGGAGTAAAACCAGCCTAGGGGCTGGTCTAGAACAGGGAGGTCTCAGAGAGGCCTTCAACCACTGACCAGACTTAGGGAGCTAAGTACTATGCAGAACAACCCTCTAGACAAGGGGAGTACTGGGCTCATACTGTAAGCACAAAATAATGGAGGCTCCCAGAGAGCCTACAACATGAACTAATTCTACACAATGTAGAATATCACTGCAGCCTTGCAAAGGCCAGACATGTGAAAACTACATGCTTAATCTGCTGAAGACACCCAGATGTGGGGGAATCACTTACAGGGCAGCCTGTGAAGGCCATACACCTCAAAACAACCCAACTGCTGAAAAAGCAAGAGCCCAGGAAAATGAGAACTCATTCTAAACGAAATCGAGTTTAACTAGCAGATAAGACTGTAGAGTGCCCACATATTACAGTCTACCTCAACACATTCCAGCAAGCAGTGTACTCAGTAAAAACACTCTTTACTCTTTAAGCATGAGGAGTACAACTTACACCATCGTGCTCTAGAGGAGGTCCAAACAGGACCTGCGACTTCAGAATGACATGGGCGTCAGCTAGTGGCATTGTCTATGCTCTAAGGGAGCCAAACCTGAGATTCTAACTATCCAGTGAGGTTGACTAGTTTAGCTCAACCTGAGCACACATTCAATGTACTCAGTAAAAACACTTTTTACTCTTTAAGCAAGAGGAGTACAAACTTACACCATCATGGTCTGAAGGAGGTCCAAACAGGACCTGCAACCTCAGAATGACACGGGCGTCAGCCAGTGGCAGTGTCGAAGCTCTAAGCCAAATCTGTGAACCAAACCATCCAGTGAGGTTAATTAGTTCAACTCAACCTGAGCTTAATCTTATCCACACATTCCAACAGGCAATGTACTCAGTAAAAACACCAATAACCCTTAAAGTAAGGGGAGTACAAAGAATATTACGACACCATGTTCTGAGGGAGGCCAAAAAACAGGCCTACTAATTCAAATGATCACGGGCATAAACCTGTGGCAGTGCTAGTTTCCAAGTGAGCAAACTCTAACTAAAACACCTACCAACAAGCCTTGTAATACAACAAGCTATTGTGTTCTGAAGGAGGCCCAAACAGAGTCTTCTACTTCAAACAACATGAATGTCAGCTTGTAGCAGTGTTCAAGCTCTAAGGAGCCATATATGAAAACCAAACTATGTAGTGAGGTTAACTTTATTAAACTCAACCTGAGCTTAAACATTCCAACAGGCAATATACTCAGTAAAAACACTTTTTTACCCTTACAACAAGGGGAGTACAAACTACATCACCATAATCTTAAGGAGGCCAAAATCAGGCCTACTACTCCAGAACACACGGGTGCTAGCCAGTGGCATTATTAGAGTTTACTGAGCTCACAAAGTGTAGGGCAGGAATCAGAACTAAAGTAATAAAGTACAAAAACCATGAATAACAAGTAAGTACTATTAATCAATCCCTGAAAAAGACAGGGTGGGTACTTCACATCAGAAATTCTCACCAAAAATGATACAATCTGTACTGAACCCTAGGGAACAGGAGCTTTCCTAAAAAAAGCTACAATCATATCACTCAAGCTTGAACATAGTTCAAGGGGTTCAGGGGAAAAACTGAAGTCAAAATACCACTAGATAGTTCTGGGGGAGCGGGGCCACAGCAACAAAGTTTCTATTCACATAGTGAAAAGAGACCTACACTACCTGAGACAATGGCACCAGGGAGACTTAGCAATAGTCTGCTACCTTAGCTGCTATCTGTTTTGCACCTACACCGAAGGGACAATGGGCCTTGGCCTGACAACTCTGATAAGAGGAGGCCAGAACTAGGAAAAATTACACTCGCATAACAGGGGTAGTATAAAAAGGGTGTAAAATGCTTCTAGCAGACCGTCACGTCTAGCCTAGGCCAGCTATAGCCTGCTGCCGCGTATGGAGATTGGAGCCTGCCTTTATCACAAGATAGTTGCACTCATCTCGTCAGTAGGAGGCATCGACGCGTACCCATACACACTCCATCAACACCAGCGAATTAACCTGCTGATGTTGATGAATGTGAGCTGAATACAGGTCCTTCCATGCCTTCTCGATCTCAGTATGAAGATTAAGAAGGAATGGAAAGCTTACGGTGGCTGGAGGATTATTGCAAAAGAACCGAGCGGTTTTCTTTCTTAACCTGCTCCAATGGCAGCTGCAGTCTGCCAGAGGCATGTACCAAAATCTCGCACAGCTGTATATATGCGGGGGCAGGGTGGCTTTGAGGATTCAGGAGGCTCACCATCTTCATCCTCATTAGCCATCTCCCACTCTCTTGTTTGGCTTAGAACAAGAAGAGCAATTGCTGCTGAATCTAATGATGTCAAAGACAACACATTATCATAATCCCGCAGCTCTCTCCTGTCAGCCGTCGAAGGTTGCAGTAGGGCTGCGCGATTAATCGTAATTGAATCGAAATCGCGATTTGGCTTAGTGCGATTATGACATCGCAAAGGCTGCGATTTTTAATTATATAAATATGTATACAGCGTGTTAGTGAAGAGCTGCTCTGTGATCAGTAGTAAATGATGCTCCATCTGAGAGCACTGCATTAGAAAAAGCAACACATGTCAAATATACAAACTTTGCAAACATGAGAAGCCTTTATGAACTTCTTTTCTAACAAAAGACAACATTTAATGTGTTTTTACTCCAAACTCACTTCATAACATCAGTTGAGTGCTTGAAATAGCATTTTTATTAGCATTGTATTATAAATACACTTTATTATTACGGAAATACCCGAGAAGGCTTGATGAAAACATATAAACCACGTATTGTTGCAGTCGTCTGTTTATTTTATTCATGTTTAATCAATCAAAGCGTTTCTACCTTCTTTTTATTCAGTCACAGCGATAGCATGATGCCCACTGGGGATCAGCGCTTGTTATATTGCGTATATTTGGATTATTTGGAGTATCTGCTCAAGGGCGCCCTCCGGCGTCCAATATGAAACAGACATGTTTATCGTGTAATTTCACTCAATCCTATTCAGGGTAAAAATAGGAAAAATAATTCCTCTCTCTAAAGAACTTTGAGGGAAACACATAATTAATGTTTTCTCCAGCGTACATAAGTGTACAGTTTTTTTCCCCCACAGTGGATGCATAAGAGGCACGTAGTTCATATTAAATACATTTTTATCCTGATAATATAATATTTGATAAATCCTTAGACCTTTCTAATGATTTATAGACATACTGCTTGCATGTTAACAGGTAACCCCACATTTTGTCATACAAGGTTTAAATATTATTATTTTAAAATTATTTTGTTTTATAAATTATAGTTATATTTATAATTAAATACTAATGCTAAATACTTTAATAATGAAAGTTATTACAACAGTAATATTTCTTATTTGGTTTAATATTTTTATTTAGTAATAATGATAATAATAATAATAATAATAATAATAATAAAAATAATTAGTCAAAATAATATATTAACACAAAATTTCGGGCCAAATTGTGCAAGCCCTACAAAGAAGCAAAACAAGCCTGGTATTGTTTATATATATATATATGTATATATATATATATATATATATATATATATATATATATATATATATATATATATATATATTATTTTTTTAATTTGTTTTATAAAATCGCATTTTAAATCGCAAATCGCAATTTTAACCAGAAAAATGACAATTAGATTTTTTCTCCAAATCGTGCAGCCCTAGGTTGCAGGGTATTTCACCCCTTCAACTCTTCAACAAGCTCCAGCTGAGAACCCCATGATCTAGTAGTCTGTACTCTGCCTTAGCAAGAGTAAGACCTAAACCATTAGGTGCAGCTGCTGGTCCTTCTCTTCTCAAGGAAAAGACCAGAAGAGAGTGGAGCAATTTACAAGTAAATCACACTCACAATAAAAACAGACAGGTCCCACGAGAAATGCCTATACATTCTCTTTTGCCATTTATTATATATTATTATATGTAATTATTGTAATTTACAACGTAGTCACGATTTAGTAAAAGAAGGGAACTATTCAATAAATAGTATGCACGATTTAGCAAATGAATGAGAATGAATTATATCGTGCACAATTTAATGTTAATGTTAAAATGAGGAAACGAAAACCTGGTCACGTAATGTTATTATTAATTTGTGGCTGCAAAATAACAAATATTAAACAAAAAGATCACGATTTAAGTAACCAATTCAAGGTTTTAGCTGTATATATGTAAAGCGTACAGTTTAAAAATATATGGCTAACGTTTTACGAAGCTAACTCATCATTAAGAACACTCTAAACTTCAAATGTACAGAATGAAGTGATGACAACACAATCATTGAATGAAACTACATTTGCTGAATAAATAAAATAAAAAAACTGTAATATAAAGCAGTGCTTACCTATCGAGATGGAATGGAGTTTGGAGAAGTTTTCTTCTTTCCACATTCCTTGCTTCAAGACGTACATTTTACATTTTTTAAAATTAGCTTCAAGTTCTTTATTAATTTGTGTAAATATGCCAGAGAATCACAAGTAAAATTTACTTGTCTGTTGGATGTCTTGGAATAGTTCTTGTTGGAATATTTTAAGTAAAAATTGAGTATGTATTTAGATTTTACTTAATATTCTATAGTTTTCATTTTTACAAGATTATTCTTAGATGCATGATTATTCAAAAGATGCATGATTTTTCCTTTTATTTACTTAGCCATAAAATCATTTTTACAGTGTGTACAAGAAGGATGTGACGGATGGTTGGTGTGGTATTTTTCCCAAACCCACCTCCACAGATGAACAGCTGGATCCAAAGTGAAAGTGACGAGTGCTGTGTTTTACCTAAAGTTGAAAATTTTTCAACTCTCAGTGGAGAGAAAAAAACACCAAGCGTGCAGCATGAAATAGATGCTCAGCACCTCATCACGCTGCTGCCATTTTAAAATATGCAGTGCTACTATTGAAAACAAATGATGTATTATTAACAAAGTTTGGGAGGAGCAGGTTCAGATAATTAACCAAATTAGCACAAATTCAAATTCAAATTCAAAAGCTTTATTGTCTAGCCCCACATGGGTCTTCAGACAAAGCTCAACAAAGACAAAACACACAAACATTAATTAAAACTTCACAACAACAAAAACAACAACTCATCTTACAATCCTATTTAAAATATCAATGGCTGTCGGAACGAAGGTCTTCCTATACTTAGCCTTTTTAATGAAGGGTACTTTGTACCATCTACCAGATGGAAGTACTAGAAATGAACACAAGTGGAAAGCATTCTGCTAATCAACTAACAACAAGTAGTATATATACTGCAGACTTACCTCTGTTCGTTGACAGTTCATCAGCATCCCTCCACCACCCCATCTCCTCACTTCTAGTTCCATCTATTATTACCACATCGGGGGGAGTACTCTGAGTTTGGGCCAAAACTCTGAGCTCGGAGCCCTCCCCCCCGGACAGCACGCATAACTTTATCTAATTATATGTACTGAATTGAAAAATACGCTAGTCTATGGAAAACAAGGTAACACTTTATTTTAACTTTTATTTTTATATAAACGGCCTCACACAGAGGGCTCTATTTTAACGATCTAAGCACATGGCGCAGGCTCACTTAGGGCGTGTCCGAATACACTTTTGCTAGTTTAACGATAAAAAATGGTTGATGCATGGTCCAAAAGGGTTGTATCTAGTTTCTTAATGAGTCATGGGTGTGTTTTGGGGTATAACTTTGTCGTGGAAATTCCCAATACAAATCTGACTTCATCACTAACAATTCGAACAACCTCCAGTTGTCAATATAATATAATACAATACTACAGTACCAGTACAGTACTACAGTACCTTCGAGGTCATTTCCGTCCTGAATATAACACAGTATAATACTACAGTATCTTGAGGTAATTCCCTTCTCGATTACTTTTAATTTCCAATACTTCGAGGTAATTCCCCTCCCGAAGTAAGGTGACAGCATCCCGTCAAGAAGCTACTATCACTGCTTCAATCACACGTGAACACACATATCTTTAGCATCTCACTGTCCTTCTCAGGTGTACGCTGGTCCAACACAGAATCATTTATACTAACTCCAAGTATTACAGCCTCACCCAGAGGGCGACTCTATAGTCTTCCAACACTATCACTGGCTCTGCTGTGGTCTTTTGAGCATAGAATCTTTAGTACTTCTATTCCTCAGCTGCACAGCATATACCTGACACGACTTCCAAGTTGCTCTTTGCAGAAATTAAGTTTTATTTACGTCTGGGAGGATCACTGATCACAGCAACCGAGTGAGTCTATATGAATAGAAAGATACATGCACAAGTCTTACAGTTGAGTAAAAATCAATGTCTTCTTCACTGTGATTTGTTTTGGTGATTGGTTTGTAATGATCTAAGCTAATCATATGACTCTTAGTTCTACTGTGTTAAGCAATTTTACATATTCATCTAAATGCCGCTCTCAGCAGTGTGGGCGGTGTCAGATGTTCGTTTACAGTATATCACTGGTCACGTATTTCAAACTTCGTTTTACCCCTAAATGAAGAACGAAATTTTTTTTGTTTAAAGTATATCGGGGCCTTGAGGCTGCATTTTCCTTTTTGAGGCGCGAGTGCATTTGCTATTTAAATAACACGCTGCTGGACGTGAAAATGATGCGTCGGGCTGAAAAAAGCAAAAAACACTTGTGTCGCGCATGGCGTTGCATTGCACCGGGTGTATGATAGGGGCCAGAAAGTGTTTTTCCATTCTACTGCACTATTTTTCTATTGTTTTTCTATGTAAACACATGCTAGACAGACGTGTTTGACAGTTGCACTCACGTCTCGCGTCTTTCATGAAACTCAAAACTGATAATAGTAATGATAACAGTTCGGTAATAATTTGTATATGTTCTATATTTCAGCACATGCACAAACGGAAAGTGGATTTGTACAGAAATGGAATGCTATGGCACCTGTACCATCTATGGTGAAGGTCATTTCAAGACTTTTGATGGCAAGAGATATTCCTTCCACGGAGACTGTGAACAAATTTTAGCCCATGTATGTTTTTCCTTTTCTGTTTTTTTTTTTTTTTGTCACTGTACTTAAGTACATTTGTCAAGTGTCTGTATTTTTAATTTATAAAACTCTTAAATTTCCTTAACTACATTCAGAAAATAATTTCTTATTTTTACTAAACTACATTTTATTAAACCATCATTTTTCTTGTTATTTTGAACTGAAGAAATCAATATCCATTCTGTGACAAGCTTTTTTAAGTGTTTCCTTATTTTCTTAGATTTTCTTAGAAAAAATTTAAAATTGCAAAAGTATCACAACTGTTTAGTGAAGTCATTCCTCTGTGTCAACTTCTTTACTGCTTGACATGTTACTGTGTGTAACCCCTCTAGGATTATTGCAATATGGACCAGACTCTCTCCTTCCGCCTTGTCTCAGAGAACAAACTCTGTGAGACCACCGACACCATCTTCAAGTCAATCAGTCTCTTCTTTGGGGTGAGGCTATTTTATAGTTCAAACAAAGCATGAACGTTGTAAAAGTGTGCAACATGCAGCAATAATAACACTAATGTATACATTATGTGATAATCTGTGATTTTGTGATAATGTCTTAAGAAACATATTTCCAATTATATATCAGAGTTATGGAGAAGGTTTTGAGACTCACTATTCATATCCTGCAGCAATATGACTGTCAAGTTATACAGGGATTCTCAGCCTCAATCAGGCCAAACTTGAAAAAGGCTTCAGTCAACTGTGGAGAGTGTGTGAAATAACTCAAAACATGTTATTCTTGATCAGTGATTCTTCAGTCAATGACTTGATCTTCTTTATTCATTTTGCTTATAATCAGTCCTTAGTTCAGATATGTTTAGCTTAATAATCTATGCTGAGGGGGGAAAAGCACACATTATATAAATATAATTATATGATTTACACACACAACATTGAGATCAATAAGTACATTTAAGGATATTTTAAGTAATTTAAACTACAAACAATATTGCTAAAATATTCACAGTTCACACAGCAAAATATATTCCACATAGCAGTTCAACAGCAATGTTAATCCACATGCGCTTACTGCACATGGCTAATAGGCATATGAACTCTTAAACCGCTAGCAATAACAAACAGTTTGTGAGTTACTACACTACTCTAGTCACTGAAGATTAGTTAATGCAGTTGTCATTCCCCAAAAACTGACAGTGAACATAGCCAATTTTACCAGCAGAGTGTCTCTCTTGCACTGTATGATGCGACAGACAACTAGTTGTTCAGTCTGGTTCTACTCACACAGTGCAAGTTTTCCATGCTATGCTTCCATGCTTTCCATTTAAACCCGATGGGGGTTTACATGGGGCTATTTGGTGTTCAGGCGGTACAGATTAATCTGTCCACTGTTCATTAACATGGCCAAAGTTGATGAACACATTGTGGCTTTTCTTACCTTACTTAAACTAACTCAGCATACAATTTACTACAAGCTCATTAGATACATAACTGCATATTTTAGCAATCTTTCTCCTTTGGTTTTATAATTAGCAACATCAACTTGGGTAGGAACAGCCTTGCAAACAGAGATCCCTCTGCTGCACACTGGTACTCACACACCCTCAACTGTGACATTCGCGGTTTCAATGGCCAATCAGCTTCTTCATTTCTCTAATTTTTCTTATTTTAACAATGTCGACTAATATTCCTTTTTCTTCCAATTCTACTTTTAGCTCAATGAGATAAATTTATCTGAAGATGGAGTCAAAATTATTAAAAACAATGACACTAATTATGAATATCAAATCCATTCTGCGGGAATATATATTGTCACAGAGGTCAAAGGTCTTTTGAACTTAATCTGGGACAATAAAACAAGTCTGATGCTCCAGCTTCATCCCAAATTAAAGGTATGTATTTCTTAAAGGTAAACCCATTTATTTTACCCTTTGTTCAACTACTCACCTAAACATCCACATGATCTCTATGACAGGGCAAGGTGTGTGGACTGTGTGGAAACTTTGACGGCAATGCAAACAATGACTTCATGAAGCACAGTGGAGAAGTGGTGACGGATCCAGAGAAATTTGGGATTAGCTGGAAGGTGAAAGCTGATTGTCTAGATGTGACAAACGTGATAGACGTTTGTGAAGAGCATTTACATCGCTGTGCCTGGGCTGAAAAACGATGTAGCATCATAAGAAGCGATGTCTTTAAAGATTGCCATGCACTTGTAAGTAACAGTATAAACCTTTTTTTTTTTTTACAGTAGTTACATGTGATGGGTAATTTTTTGATTTTCACATGCTTTGAACTGACCAATGGCAGAAAGGAATGTTTTTGGGGAACCTGTTTAAAAACAATCATTATTTCTTACAGTACTGTTTGTTGATACTAGTGGTTTGGAAATAACACTTCACCTTCAAGTTTGGAACAAAAACAAGCCAAATTTTGGCCTTCTTTTATCTTCTTGTCTATACATAAGAGATGTTTTGAAATGTTCAGCCATTTGTTTCATAAATAGAAATAAAAATAATTTATTTGTTTTAAGGGATAGTTCACCCAAAAATGAAAATTCTGTCATTTACTTAATCCAAATTTGCAAATCTTTCTTCTGTAGAACACACACACACAAAAATGCCCCCACAAAGATGGCAATATCCAAAATCCTTGTCCTTGTGGGGACATTATCATTATGTCTATGGAATGTCCCCATAAAACATGAAATCTCGTCATGTGACTGGTGTGATTGTCCATACAGTGAAAGTTAGTGGGGTGCAATGTTGTTGTGGACCCCACTGACTTATTATGTACAAAAACATTGTTCAAAAATCATGTTCTGCATAAGTAAGAAAGTCATACAGGTTGGAAATGGCATGAGGGTGAGAAAATGATGACAGAACGGGTGTTTTTTTGGATGATACCTTTTAATATTTTAGATTAATTATATTATGATAACTTATTGTAATTTTATTAACTTATTATTTATAAGTTAATTCAACTTAATATATCTACTAACAGTAAACATGGGCAAGAAAATCAAGCAAAAACTTTATTAAACTCTTGACACGGAGAAGAACATAATAGAAGCTGTGAAATGTTCTTTCTCTATGTTCCTAGGTGGACTCTAACCAATATTATGAAAACTGCAGAACAGACACCTGTGCATGTGACATTGGGGGTGACTGTGAATGTTTCTGTACTGCAGTGGCAGCTTATGCTGCTGAATGCCGTAAAAAAGGAGCTTGTGTGAAATGGCGGAGCCCAAGCATATGTCGTGAGTCCTGATATTTCTAAAACATCAGCAAATATTTTACTTTTGCCTTTAAACAAACACAACACATTATATGTGTTTGTTTATTTTACTGTTCTACGAATTTAAACAAACTTCTATGATTTTTCTTGTACTACAAATGTTTTCATTGTACTGACCAAAGCGATTGTTCATGCAGCTTTATTCTGTGACTACTACAACCCACCTGGAGAATGTGAGTGGCACTATAACCACTGTGGACCTCCCTGCCAGAAAACCTGCAATAACCCCTCAGGAACTTGCTCTGATCAAATTCCTCTCCTTGAAGGTTAGGCCATTTTTTAATACTCTGGATATGTTTTATAGACTGTCCCAAAGCTTGTAGACTTAATGAAGCCTGAAAAAGATGAATCTGATAACGCAATATTCAGTGGTTGACTTTTGTTTCATGAGAAAAATGGGTAACACTTTACAATAAGGTTCATTAGTTAAACATTAGTCAATGTATTAACTAACATGAACTAACCATGAACTAATACATTTGTTCATTAGTTAACATTAGTTAATTACATTAGTTAACATGAACTAATAATGAACTGCATTTATACAGCATTTATTCAGCATTAATCTTTGTTAATGTTAATTTCAACATTTACTGTATTTACTAATCTTTATTAAAGTTAGTTAATGAAAATACAGCTGTTCATTGTTTGTTCATGTTAGTTCACAGTGCATTAAATAATGTTAACAAAGATTTTAATAATGTATTAGTAAATGTTGAAATTAACATTAACAAAGATTAATGCTGAATAAATGCTGTATAAATGCAGTTCATTATTAGTTCATGTTAACTAATGTAATTAACTAATGTTAACTAATGAACCTTATTGTAAAGTGTACCAAAAAATGTTACACCAATCAAAATGCCATTTCTTACCTATATTTTGCAGTGGTGATGGACAAACCAGGCTAATGACATTTTCTTTGTCGCTTCCTTCTATATTTTATTTATTTGCCCAGGATGTTTTCCTCAGTGCCCTCAAGACACTCCATATCTATTGGATGAAACCATGACTTGTGTTAAACAATGTAACTGTACCTATGGGAGTAAGCAAGTCCCTGCTGGATCAACAGTGTATACCTCACACGGGAATGGTACATGTTCCAAAGGTCTATGTAAGGAAAATGGAGAAATAATAAGCTTTATTACTGATTGTGAAACTACTAAAACTACAATACCCACAAGTTCTCCAATATCTACTACCACTACTACTGTGACACCATCTACAACAACAGAAACATCTACTACCACTACAACTGTTACACCATCTACAACAACAGAAACATCTACTACCACTACAACTGTAACACCATCTACAACAACAGAAACGTCTACTACCACTACCACTGTTACACCATCTACAACAACAGAAACATCAACTACCACTACAACTGTAACACCATCTACAACAACAGAAACATCAACTACCACTACCACTGTTACACCATCTACAACAACAGAAACATCAACTACCACTTCAACTGTAACACCATCTACAACAACAGAAACATCAACTACCACTTCAACTGTAACACCATCTACAACAACAGAAACATCAACTACCACTACTACTGTAACACCATCTACAACAACAGAAACATCTACTACAACTACTACTCCACCACCTCCTTGTCAGTGGTCAGAGTGGTTTGACAACAGCAAACCCACCACAGATGTCAAAGGAAAGGAAATTGAATCAATCAGTGAACTGTGGAATCAGGGTAAAATATCCTGTGAGAACCCAGACAAAATTGAATGCATGACAAATTATAACAATCAAAACTTCACAGACACGAACTGGAAGCACAATCAAGTTGTGTCATGCAATACATCTTTTGGACTGTTGTGTTCAAACAAAGAAAATTCTAATAAAGTATGCCACAATCATCTAATACGTGTGTGTTGCAACATATCAGTTTCATCCACTACAAATCCCACATCTACTGCATCAACTACTACTATAACTACAACATCTACAACAACAGAAACATCTACTACCACTACTACTGTAACACCATCTACAACAACAGAAACATCTACTACCACTACTACTGTAACGCCATCTACAACAACAGAAACATCTACTACCACTACTACTGTAACACCATCTACAACAACAGAAACATCAACTACCACTACTACTGTAACACCATCTACAACAACAGAAACATCAACTACCACTACTACTGTAACACCATCTACAACAACAGAAACATCTACTACAACTACTACTGTAACACCATCTACAACAACAGAAACATCTACTACAACTACTACTCCACCACCTCCTTGTCAGTGGTCAGAGTGGTTTGACAACAGCAAACCCACCACAGATGTCAAAGGAAAGGAAATTGAATCAATCAGTGAACTGTGGAATCAGGGTAAAATATCCTGTGAGAACCCAGACAAAATTGAATGCATGACAAATTATAACAATCAAAACTTCACAGACACGAACTGGAAGCACAATCAAGTTGTGTCATGCAATACATCTTTTGGACTGTTGTGTTCAAACAAAGAAAATTCTAATAAAGTATGCCACAATCATCTAATACGTGTGTGTTGCAACATATCAGTTTCATCCACTACAAATCCCACATCTACTGCATCAACTACTACTATAACTACAACATCTACAACAACAGAAACATCTACTACCACTACTACTGTAACACCATCTACAACAACAGAAACATCTACTACCACTACTACTGTAACGCCATCTACAACAACAGAAACATCTACTACCACTACTACTGTAACACCATCTACAACAACAGAAACATCAACTACCACTACTACTGTAACACCATCTACAACAACAGAAACATCAACTACCACTACTACTGTAACACCATCTACAACAACAGAAACATCTACTACAACTACTACTGTAACACCATCTACAACAACAGAAACATCTACTACAACTACTACTCCACCACCTCCTTGTCAGTGGTCAGAGTGGTTTGACAACAGCAAACCCACCACAGATGTCAAAGGAAAGGAAATTGAATCAATCAGTGAACTGTGGAATCAGGGTAAAATATCCTGTGAGAACCCAGACAAAATTGAATGCATGACAAATTATAACAATCAAAACTTCACAGACACGAACTGGAAGCACAATCAAGTTGTGTCATGCAATACATCTTTTGGACTGTTGTGTTCAAACAAAGAAAATTCTAATAAAGTATGCCACAATCATCTAATACGTGTGTGTTGCAACATATCAGTTTCATCCACTACAAATCCCACATCTACTGCATCAACTACTACTATAACTACAACATCTACAACAACAGAAACATCTACTACCACTACTACTGTAACACCATCTACAACAACAGAAACATCTACTACCACTACTACTGTAACACCATCTACAACAACAGAAACATCTACTACCACTACTACTGTAACGCCATCTACAACAACAGAAACATCTACTACCACTACTACTGTAACGCCATCTACAACAACAGAAACATCTACTACCACTACTACTGTAACGCCATCTACAACAACAGAAACATCTACTACCACTACTACTGTAACACCATCTACAACAACAGAAACATCAACTACCACTACAACTGTTACACCATCTACAACAACAGAATCATCTACTACCACTACTACTGTAACGCCATCTACAACAACAGAAACATCAACTACCACTACTACTGTAACACCATCTACAACAACAGAAACATCTACTACCACTACAACTGTAACACCATCTACAATAACAGAAACATCTACTACCACTACTACTCCACCACCTCCTTGTCAGTGGTCAGAGTGGTTTGACAACAGCAAACCCACCACAGATGTCAAAGGAAAGGAAATTGAATCAATCAGTGAACTGTGGAATCAGGGTAAAATATCCTGTGAGAACCCAGACAAAATTGAATGCATGACAAATTATAACAATCAAAACTTCACAGACACGAACTGGAAGCACAATCAAGTAGTGTCGTGCAATACATCTTTTGGACTGTTGTGTTCAAACAAAGAAAATTCTAATAAAGTATGCCATAATCATCTAATACGTGTGTGTTGCAACATATCAGTTTCATCCACTACAAATCCCACATCTACTGCATCAACTACTACTATAACTACAACATCTACAACAACAGAAACATCTACTACCACTACAACTGTAACACCATCTACAACAACAGAAACATCTACTACCACTACTACTGTAACACCATCTACAACAACAGAAACATCTACTACCACTACAACTGTAACACCATCTACAACAACAGAAACATCAACTACCACTACTACTGTAACACCATCTACAACAACAGAAACATCTACTACAACTACTACTCCACCACCTCCTTGTCAGTGGTCAGAGTGGTTTGACAACAGCAAACCCACCACAGATGTCAAAGGAAAGGAAATTGAATCAATCAGTGAACTGTGGAATCAGGGTAAAATATCCTGTGAGAACCCAGACAAAATCGAATGCATGACAACTTATAACAATCAAAACTTCACAGACACGAACTGGAAGCACAATCAAGTTGTGTCGTGCAATACATCTTTTGGACTGTTGTGTTCAAACAAAGAAAATTCTAATAAAGTATGCCATAATCATCTAATACGTGTGTGTTGCAACATATCAGTTTCATCCACTACAAATCCCACATCTACTGCATCAACTGCTACTATAACTACACCATCTACAACAACAGAAACATCTACTACCACTACAACTGTTACACCATCTACAACAACAGAAACATCTACTACCACTACTACCACTACAACTGTAACACCATCTACAACAACAGAAACATCTACTACCACTACTACTGTAACACCATCTACAACAACAGAAACATCTACTACCACTACTACTGTAACACCATCTACAACAACAGAAACATCTACTACCACTACTACCACTACAACTGTAACACCATCTACAACAACAGAAACATCTACTACCACTACTACTGTAACACCATCTACAACAACAGAAACATCTACTACAACTACAACTGTAACACCATCTACAACAACAGAAACATCTACTACCACTACAACTGTTACACCATCTACAACAACAGAAACATCTACTACCACTACAACTGTTACACCATCTACAACAACAGAAACATCTACTACCACTACAACTGTTACACCATCTACAACAACAGAAACATCTACTACCACTACAACTGTAACACCATCTACAACAACAGAAACATCAACTACCACTACAACTGTTACACCATCTACAACAACAGAAACATCTACTACCACTACAACTGTTACACCATCTACAACAACAGAAACATCTACTACCACTACAACTGTAACACCATCTACAACAACAGAAACATCTACTACCACTACTACTGTAACACCATCTACAACAACAGAAACATCTACTACCACTACTACTGTAACACCATCTACAACAACAGAAACATCTACTACAACTACTACTCCACCACCTCCTTGTCAGTGGTCAGAGTGGTTTGACAACAGCAAACCCACCACAGATGTCAAAGGAAAGGAAATTGAATCAATCAGTGAACTGTGGAATCAGGGTAAAATATCCTGTGAGAACCCAGACAAAATTGAATGCATGACAAATTATAACAATCAAAACTTCACAGACACGAACTGGAAGCACAATCAAGTTGTGTCGTGCAATACATCTTTTGGACTGTTGTGTTCAAACAAAGAAAATTCTAATAAAGTATGCCATAATCATCTAATACGTGTGTGTTGCAACATATCAGTTTCATCCACTACAAATCCCACATCTACTGCATCAACTACTAGTATAACTACAACATCTACAACAACAGAAACATCTACTACCACTACAACTGTTACACCATCTACAACAACAGAAACATCAACTACCACTACAACTGTTACACCATCTACAACAACAGAAACATCTACTACCACTACAACTGTAACACCATCTACAACAACAGAAACATCTACTACCACTTCAACTGTAACACCATCTACAACAACAGAAACATCTACTACCACTACTACTGTAACACCATCTACAACAACAGAAACATCTACTACCACTACAACTGTTACACCATCTACAACAACAGAAACATCAACTACAACTACTACTGTAACACCATCTACAACAACAGAAACATCTACTACCACTTCAACTGTAACACCATCTACAACAACAGAATCATCTACTACCACTACTACTGTAACACCATCTACAACAACAGAAACATCAACTACCACTACAACTGTAACACCATCTACAACAACAGAATCATCTACTACCACTACTACTGTAACACCATCTACAACAACAGAAACATCAACTACCACTACAACTGTAACACCATCTACAACAACAGAATCATCTACTACCACTACAACTGTAACACCATCTACAACAATAGAATCATCAACTACCACTACTACTGTAACACCATCTACAACAACAGAAACATCTACTACCACTACAACTGTAACACCATCTACAACAACAGAATCATCAACTACCACTACAACTGTAACACCATCTACAACAACAGAATCATCAACTACCACTACTACTGTAACACCATCTACAACAACAGAAACATCTACTACCACTACTACTGTAACACCATCTACAACAACAGAAACATCTACTACAACTACTACTCCACCACCTCCTTGTCAGTGGTCAGAGTGGTTTGACAACAGCAAACCCACCACAGATGTCAAAGGAAAGGAAATTGAATCAATCAGTGAACTGTGGAATCAGGGTAAAATATCCTGTGAGAACCCAGACAAAATTGAATGCATGACAAATTATAACAATCAAAACTTCACAGACACGAACTGGAAGCACAATCAAGTTGTGTCGTGCAATACATCTTTTGGACTGTTGTGTTCAAACAAAGAAAATTCTAATAAAGTATGCCATAATCATCTAATACGTGTGTGTTGCAACATATCAGTTTCATCCACTACAAATCCCACATCTACTGCATCAACTACTAGTATAACTACAACATCTACAACAACAGAAACATCTACTACCACTACAACTGTTACACCATCTACAACAACAGAAACATCAACTACCACTACAACTGTTACACCATCTACAACAACAGAAACATCTACTACCACTACAACTGTAACACCATCTACAACAACAGAAACATCTACTACCACTTCAACTGTAACACCATCTACAACAACAGAAACATCTACTACCACTACTACTGTAACACCATCTACAACAACAGAAACATCTACTACCACTACAACTGTTACACCATCTACAACAACAGAAACATCAACTACAACTACTACTGTAACACCATCTACAACAACAGAAACATCTACTACCACTTCAACTGTAACACCATCTACAACAACAGAATCATCTACTACCACTACTACTGTAACACCATCTACAACAACAGAAACATCAACTACCACTACAACTGTAACACCATCTACAACAACAGAATCATCTACTACCACTACTACTGTAACACCATCTACAACAACAGAAACATCAACTACCACTACAACTGTAACACCATCTACAACAACAGAATCATCTACTACCACTACAACTGTAACACCATCTACAACAACAGAATCATCAAACTACCACTACTACTGTAACACCATCTACAACAACAGAAACATCAACTACCACTACAACTGTAACACCATCTACAACAACAGAATCATCAACTACCACTACTGTAACACCATCTACAACAACAGAAACATCTACTACCACTACAACTGTAACACCATCTACAACAACAGAAACATCAACTACCACTACTACTGTAACACCATCTACAACAACAGAAACATCAACTACCACTACTACTGTAACACCATCTACAACAACAGAAACATCAACTACAACAGAATCATCTACTACCACTACAACTGTAACACCATCTACAACAACAGAAACATCAACTACCACTACTGTAACACCATCTACAACAACAGAAACATCAACTACCACTACTACTGTAACACCATCTACAACAACAGAAACATCAACTACAACAGAATCATCTACTACCACTACTACTGTAACACCATCTACAACAACAGAAACATCAACTACCACTACTGTAACACCATCTACAACAACAGAATCATCAACTACCACTACTACTGTAACACCATCTACAACAACAACAACAACAACAACAACAACAACAACAACAACAACTACCACTACTACTGTAACACCATCTACAACAACAACAACTACCACACCTTTCTGCACATATAACAATAAAACGTACACAGCAGGTAAGTACTAATAATTCTATGACAGATTTCTTTTTAATTTTATTTAATCTGTGTGGTCCATGTAAAGTTGCTTATTAGATTGATTTACAGTTAAAATGTTTTGAAATTTTCTTTGCCTTCTCTAAAAAACTTTTATTGTAATTATAGGGTCAAAAATCCCTCTTCTACAGGATGAGTGCTATGATGTTTATTGCAACTCCTCTGGCCATATTGTAAAACAGATTAAATCCGACAACCAGACGGTAATAAGAGAGACTAAAAACAGTCCTCACATAATATTTGTGTTTATTATTTTAGTGTACAACTAGTGTAAATAACTTATGTTAAAATAATTGTTTCTTTATATAATTGTACTCTTTTGCAGGTAAAAATACCTTAAATGAATTAGGACCCTGTTTTATTAAAGGGGTTAGTTCACCCAAAAATGAAAATGATGTCATTCATTACTCACCCTCATTTCGTTCCACACCTGTAAGACCTTCGTTCATCTTCATAACACAAATTAAGATATTTTTGATAAAATCTGATGGCTCAGTGAGGCCTCCATTGGCAGCAAGAGAATTAACCCTTTCAGATGCCCAGAAGGTACTAAAGCAACAAGAATACTTTTCGTGTGTCAAAAAAACAAAATAATGACTTTTCAACAATATTTAGTGATGGCCGATTTCAAAACACAGCTTTGAAGCTTTATGAATCTTTTGTTTCGAATCAGTGGTTCGGATCGTGTATCACCACTGATTCGAAACAAAAAGTTTTGTAAAGCTTCAAAGCAGTGTTTTGAAATCGGCCATCACTAGATATTGTTGAAAAGTCATTATTACTGCACAAAAAGTATTCTTGTCAATTTTATAATATTAAAAGCTGAACCACTGTACTCAAGTGAACTGTTTTAAATATGTTTTTAGTAGCTTTCTGGGCATTTGAAAGTGTTAATTATCTTGTTGGCAATGGAGGCCTCACTGAGTCATCGGATTTCATCAAAAATATCTTAATTTGTGTTCTGAAGATGAACGAAGGTCGTACGGGTGTGGAACGACATGAGAGTAATTAATTACATGATTTTCATTTTTGGGTAATCTAACCCTTTAACCTTTGTTCATCAATATTTTTGAACTCTTTTATTTATAATAGACAAATGCATGCACTATCAAAACGTGCAAAGATGGAAAACTCGTCTCAGAACCTGTACATTGTGACCCAATAATTCAAAATCTTGAATGTGTTAACGGACTTGATCCTGTGAAGGTGTATTATAACAATGGCTGCTGCTATAACTATGAGTGTGAATGTGAGTTTAAATCATATTAAGATTTTTTTTTCTACATTATTTCAATTGATCTTAAAGGTGCTATTAAAAAATTATATTGTTTTTGGCAATGCATTATATTTTACTCTGTTTTCTGATCCAACAGGTTTATGCAATTCCTGGGGTGACCCTCATTACAGAACTTTTGATGGCCAATATTATGCTTTTCAAGGAAACTGCACTTATGTTTTGTTCGAAGAAATCATCCCAACATACAATATCAGTGTCCACGCTAAAAACTATTATTGTGATACTGCAAATAATCTTGCTTGCCCTGAGTACGTGCTTGTGTATTACAAATCCTACAAAATCAAGCTGACAAGTAACAATGATAAAGTGGTCAATGTAAGTTTATTCAAACAAATTTGTTTACGAAAACTCAGTCTCTTGAAAAAACATGCCAAGTGTTTAAAACTAGGTCTGCACAGAATTGTTTAATCTCTCTCCCACCCACTCCTACAAGTTTCTAGTATCCCACTCATGCTGAATTTTACTTGTATACCTGCTCTCTTCTTACAATGATTTTCTTTATTTCCCCTTAATTTAGATCCCCCACGCTAATGTGTTCCCCTCACAAAATCCGCTCAGAAATGTAATTCTGTACTGTAGAAATCCAATTAAGTCCTGCGATTTCTGAGGGAATGCTGACCTTGATTTAAAAACCTCACTAAAACACAATCAGCACAATCGCAAAGAAAGACATTTTTTTACATGCTAATATGAGTTTATGTTGCAATACTGCTCTACAAGTTCATGTAATACACAGTACAACTTTCATTAAAATATTTCCCTCAGGTCTATGTTGATGATGTACAGAGGAAGCCAACGTACATAAACAATAGCATCATCATCACCAGTACTGGCATGGAAGTGACACTGAACATCTCTGAAATCAAAACTTTAATCACAGTCAGTTATTTGAGCGTCCAAATCAAACTCCCATTCTCCTACTTCCATCATAATACTCGGGGACAATGTGGTGAGTACAGATCTCTTGTAGTAGTTGATTGACAGAATTTAATTATAATCGAAGCTCAACATGTCTCAAGTGAAGCATAATGTTGTTGATAGAACTCATTTTAATTAGAAGAGACCACCTTCAGCAATAATAATAAAATATTTACATTTTTATTTTCTTAAAAGAGTAGCTAAATTTAGAAATTTAGATTTGTGCATCCTCGTTTCCTCTCCTCGCTTCCTTTCCTCGTGTCTTAGCTCCACCCCTTCAGGATGTGAGGGAAGGACACAAGGAAAAGAAGCGAGGACGGAGGAATTGAATCAAGTGAAATAACAGGCTTGTTTGAGATTAGCAAATTCTGCGCAGAACCGATCACCGGTGATCACTGCGAGATGCATGCCGGTTAGAAATGTGTCCGAGGGTGGGTCGCCTTGCTCTGATGTCATGCCGACGTGTGTCAAAAAAGCAAGGCGAGGCGGCCTCATCGGATTCTGCAGTCGAGCACTGTTGCTCTCCACCGACTGCGCTGACCAAAAGCATTTTAAAATGTTCGATTTTAAAACTCTAATATCATGCTTTTATGTGTAAAAAATAATGTGCAAATATTTCCAAACTCTCTGACACTGCGATCTCTCTATGGGTTATGTGATTGTTGTCATTTATAAAATATATATATAAAAACATAAAGTTAAAATGAGTGATACACACATCTTTTGAATGAAAATAACATGTACTTTGGGTGTCTTGTTCATCATGTTTATTTTCATATAAAAGCAACATAACTTAAATTACATCCAGTTTACCAGTAACACAGGGCACAAGTGTGAATCCCGCAATATCCGCCTTTGATCTCGTATAGGTGTCTGATCCACTGCGAGAATAGAGAACTGTCCGTCTTGCCTGCACTTTTTTCACTCCTCCCCTCACTGCAGCCGCCTACTCTCGGCTGAATTTCAGGCGAGGCTAGGCGCATCTCAAAAAAGCCTGATATCATCGCTCCCTTTAGCTTCAAAGCGTCATCAGCTGCACTCAAGGGATCTACCCATATGTTGTTTTGGTTATTTAAAAAATATATAATAAATATTAAGAAAGCAAGATGACCTGTTGAGATGTAAAGTTTATTTAAACTGCATACATTAAAGCATACATTTAAATTATTGTGACAGATATGAAGGGGGAGGAGAATGTATACGACGAGAAAGACTTCCGCAAAGGATGCACCTGTGTATCCTCGCTCATGACTCCTCAGGAAGCTTCCTCACTCCTCGTCTCCTCCTCGCGGTGCAATTAGAGAATTGAGATGGAGGACGAAGGAGCGAGGAAACGAGGAGGGATATTGAGAAGCACCCATAATGTACCAGAGAAACAAGCGCGCCACCATCTTTAGAATATTGTCTTTGAACTTCCGTTTTTGCGGTAGCTCTGTATATAGGTGCGTTCACGCGGCCTCGTTATTCCTGTAGTTACGAGATTCTAGCTTGTAAAAAGCGTTCACGTCCTAGTAGAGTAATTACAGCTTGTAAACTGGGAGTTTTCTGAAAGCTCCCAGATGTACCACGTGGTCGCTGTACTGTACCACATGACCGCTGTAGATTCATAGGAGTTGATAGTGGTGCCATGGAAACGCATAATTCCCAGTCCAAGGACGTGAACAGCTCCAAATACGTCACGGCATGTCTTAACAAATGTCAGTGGCCCGGGAAGATTTTAAAATGAGCAGTTCATTCATAAATACGTAATATCGCTGTGGAAATACAAACCGGAAGTCAAAAGACAACGAGTACAGCGCTGAAAAGGGGCGGGGCTACATAAGGTCTATTCCTGAATATTGGTTACTGTTAAATTGGTCATTAAAGTTCCTTCTCCGTCCTGATTTATTGCAGCTGAAAATTCCCCATCATAGTACACAGTTTGGCTTGTGCTTCTGTTCATTAACTTTTTGAAATTCTGTTGATATTCTGTAGGGTATTGTGACAACAGCACAATAGACGACTGCAGACTTCCTAATGGAACAATCGACAAATCATGTGAGCACGTAGCACAGTTTTGGATGGTTCCTCCGGGATGTAAATTACCTCCACCTCCTCCTCCACCTCTTCCACCACCGTCTCCTCCAAACATCACTGTCTGTAAAATCATCAACAGCACGTAAGGGAAACAGAGTCGTTCATAACAGAGAGCAATACTATTTAAAACATTATTTAAACAGAATTAAATCATGATTCACAATTCAAATGTTTTTTAGTTATTCTCTACTAAGTAAAATATTTTTTTTTCTTTTTTGGTGGGGGGTGGCTCACAATTTTGAATTTTGTTTACAGTGTGTTTTACAGCTGCCATAACACCATTCCCTATCGAGACTATTATGAGGCATGTAAATATGATGTATTCAAAATGGGAAATGAGTCTGCTGCCTGCGCTAGTCTAGAGACCTATGCACGGCTATGTGGCCAAAAGTCTATCTGTGTGGACTGGAGAAACTCCCCTATTCTCAAAGGACTATGTGGTACACTCACAAATGCACTCACGATTGTAGTATAATGTGTATAATGTGTGTGTATACATTTAATTGTACTTTCACTGTTGTAATTCATGACACTACAATATTGTACCTGAAAGGGCCCTGAATCTTGTCATTGATTTCTGTAACAGAATACAAGTGCCCCAATCAAAAAGTCTACAAGGCATGCGGACCAAGAGTGGAAAAATCCTGCAGCACATCGTAATAATCCTTATCAGTCCATATCCATTATAACTGTATTTTGTATTATACTATTATTGTTATTATAAATATAATACTGAATGCTCTGAAATTGACTTTATTACTGACAAATTTCTACTTCTAGGTACAATGATATGTATGGGGAGAACGAATGCAAAGATTGCAACCAAACTTTAACTGAAGGTTGTTACTGTCCTGATGGCCAATATCGGGTTAATATGACATCAAATCTGTGTACAGCTTACTGCGGTAAGAAGTGCTTCTCCATTTACTTTCTCTGTTTGCTAGTTTAATGCACCTTTATGTCATATTTTTTTATCATGTTGTTTTTGTTCCCTCTTTGTAGATTGCACTGGCACTGATGGAATACCTAGACACGTATGTAACTTGTGCCTTACACAAAGAAACAGTAATAAGGCAATACTATGGTCTTAGAAACATCTTAGCTGTCAGGCCGTTGCTAGAGTTTCCAGGGCTCTGCTACTGTTTGTTGCAGGGGTTCTCAACCACATTCCTGGAGAACCCCAACCCCAACACATTTTGCATGTCTCCCTTATCAAACACACCTGTTTCAAGTCATCAGCTTATTAGTAGAGACTCCAAGACCTGAAATGGGTGTATCAGACAAAGGAGACATGCAAAATGTGCAGTGCTGGGGGGCCTCCAGGAACGTGGTTGGGAACTACTGGTTTGTTGTATCAGATCCTCTTGGCTGAAATCGTTGTCCAGGGCTTTCATTCCCCCCAAATAAAGACATTGTTAAGATAGTCCATGTGTCTACAGTGGTTCAACCTTAATGTTATGAAGCGACGAAAATACTTTTTGTGCTCAAAAAAACAAAAATAACTTTATTCAACAATTTCTTCTCTTCCGTGTCAGTCTCTGGCACTGTTCACGTAGTAAACACAGTGCAGAGCTTCCGGGTTCTATGTCAGAATGGGGGCTCAGTGCGTCACCATCACACGGATACTTTGTGCTGCTCATGTGTACAGCATCAGAGACTGACACAGAAGAGAAGAAATTGTTGAATAAAGTTGTTACTTTGTTTTTTACACAAAAAGGATTCTTGTCACTTCATAACATTAAGTCACATGGACTATCACTGTAGTCACATGAACTATTTTAACAATGTCTTCACTACTTTTCTGGGCCTTGAAAGTGGTGATAACATTGCAATCTATTAGGGGTCAGAAAGCTCTCGGAATGACTGTTTGGAACGACATTAGTAATTAATGACAGAATTTTCAATTTTTGGTTGAACTAACCCTTTAACTCATTTTAGTCATTTAGTCAAGTCACACATTTTCACAATTATTTGTAATCATAACTAACTAAAATTTCCAAAACTATCACCTATCAATTCTCTTTTCCTGCAGCCTGGGGACACATGGACAGAGGAGTGTTACACATACAATTGCAATACTTTTGGTGTGCGTTTGAAAGATTCTATAAAGTGTCCAACTAAGATGCCCTGTGGTGTCGGATACAAAAGCACAGTAATAAACTGCTGTCAAACTTGTGGTGAGTCATCAAGGATTGAGTCAAAGACGGCTGATTTAGGGTTTCCTCTTGATTCAAGATTTAAAAATGTGTTTGACAGACGTATAAATGTACATTGAAATTGTGGCTCAAAAGATTCTCAGCCGTGACTAAGAATACAGTAAAAGTTGTTAGTAATTGCTCACATGATGCATGAGCAAGATCAAGGAATTCAAAACACACAAGCACTTAAAAGACATTAACACTTAAATTCCTCATCTGGTGCGCCTCAGCCATATCACCCTCTAGCCCTGGTTGCTCACTGAAGCTAAGCAGGGTTGAGCCTGGTCTGTACCTGGATGGGAGACCTTCTGGGAAATCTACTGGTAGAACCCTTATTGCTGGTAGAGCCCTCATTGGCCCTTATCAGTCATGTCCTATAATAATAATAATAATAATAGTCTGCATCCATTGAATTGTCTTTAACACACCTTTAACTAGTGTGTGTTGAGCGCACTGGTGCTGTTTCACTGTGGCTGCTGTCTCATCATCCAGGTGGATGCTGCACACTAATATGACTATAAAGCCTTTTGGGTGTACAACAGTATATAATAAAAGTGCCTTATAAATGATTCCTTCCTTCACCTAGTTTGAACCTGCTGGTGGTGTTTTCATAGTCATAAACAGTCATAAACACAAAAATGATTCAAAACATTCAATAATATTAATTTAAATATTCTTCACCCATTCAGTTTGTGATCTTGATCAGTGTCTTGGGAAGAAATGTGATGTGGGATTTGAGATCGCATTAAATAAAACTGATGGCAGTTGCTGTCCACCCTAAGTCTCAAATTTTCTTACAGATTCCTACTCAAATATAATTTCTAGTTGCCAAAAACATTTAGTATTTTCCAAGAAAGCAACTTTTCCAAAGAGATTAAAGGATTATTTCACTTTCAAATAAATGTTTCCTGATAATTTACTCACCCCCATGTCATTGAAGATGTTCATGTTTTTCTTTCGTCAGTCGAAAAGAAATTAAGGTTTTTGATGAAAACATTCCAGGATTATTCTCCTTATAGTAGACTTCAATGGCCTCCAGATGGTTGAAGGTCAAAATTACAGTTTCAATGCAGCTTCAAAGGGCTTTAAATGATACCAGACGAGGAATAAGGGTCTTATCTAGCGAAAGCTTTTTGAAGAACTTGTCCAACTTGTACGAAGTTGGACATATTAGAATGTCTTCAAAGGTGTCAAATGACTTCAGCAGTATAGTCCACTTTTCTGTTACATTCATGGTGTTTTTGCATTGTTTCTGAAGCTTTAAAGCTTCAATGCCCATTCATTGCAAATGATTGGAAAAGTGCATTCTTTCTCCTTTTGTGTTTCATGAAAGAATGAGGGTCATATGGTTTTTGGGATGAGATGAGGGTGAGTAAATGATGACAGAATTTTCAAAAATTCTTTATTTATCTCTATTCAGTGCCCAAAGACGTCTGTGTGTACAATAACACAGAGTATGAGGTAAGCTGCTGGGTTCATTTCATATTAATGAATTATTATCGATGGAAGACTCTAAAATCAAGCAAAGGCATTAAAATGATTGAAGTTTTTGCATTTGTTATAATTTTATTCACTTGATCAGATAGTGAATCTGTTTTGTTCTTTCTGTCTTTTGTCAGGTTGGAGAAGTCCAGCGTTTCGAATGTGAAACTGTTAGTTGCCATAAAATTAATGGCTCGTTTGTGATTAAGAAGAACATCACAGAATGCAGTCCAAGTGACTGTAAACCTGTAAGTAGAATCTCTCAATCCACACTTGTTCTTTATTTACTTTGGCCATTGCTAGTTTTTTCCTGATATTTCTCTTGTTTTCTTATCTGTACGTCTTCTTTTTAACATCACCTCTTACTCCTCAGTAGTGCTTAAGTCTCTACTTTAAAAATCCAGTAAAAGATGCAATTGGATTATTGAAGCTACTGTATAAACTTGTTTGTTTTACACTTCAAGGGGTTTAAATATGTGAAAAAAGAAGGAGCGTGCTGTGGATCATGCACACAAGTAGACTGTATTTATGATGCACCAAACAAGACCGGACAGACTCTCAAGGTACATTTGAAAACATTCTTAAACTTCAATTTTTTCCACTTCAGCAGACAATTAATCTGCTATGTTCTTCAATCCTCATGGAGTCTGTCTGTCTTTTGTTAGGTTGGAGAAGTCCACAGTTACACATGTGAAAATGTTACCTGTCGTGAAATCAATGGCTCACTTATGACTGACAGGAGCTCTGAGAAGTGCTCTTACTTGAGTTCAAGTGACTGTAAACCTGTAAGTAGAATTGAAATCAACACTTGTTTTCTATGTATTTTGTATGGCTGTCACTTTCTGATGCAATATGTTTTTTTCTGGATTGATTCTAAAGTGGTGATGTAGCTTTGTTCACCATCACACAACAGCAAACACAGCTTGAGCCGTTATGTCCTATTCCTGGACAAATGATTCCTAAGAACCGGGGCTGGAATCACAACAGTATTCTTAAGGAAAAAGAAAACAACTATGAAATTTCTAACTTTTTTAACAACCTTCTATTCAAGAAGTTTTGTCTTAAGAAAAAAAAAGGTTAAAAAAAAAACATTCTCAAGTATTTTTTGGAATACAAAATATTCTTAACCTCATTCTTAAGTTAGAAAATAACGGTTAATAAGATCTTAAAGTTTTGTGAATCTGGCCCTGTTTTTTTTAATGAGTTTGTCAAAATGAGTGAATTATTAAACTATAAACTTGTTTTTACATGTCAAGTGCTTTGAATATGTGAAAAAAGAAGGAGAGTGCTGTGGATCATGTCAACAAAAATGCTGTATTTATGTTGCACCAGACAAAACCACACATACTCTCCAGGTACAGTGTAAAACATTTCAATGTTTTCTTCATTCTTTCAGTTCATCACACAAAGTATAGTATATGGTATAAGTATACATCCTCATACAGCCTCTATGTCTTTTTGTTTAGGATCGAGAGGCGTACAAGTTCAAATGTACAACTGGTACCTGCAATAAAGTGAATGGCTCGTTTGAGGTTGTGCAGAGCATTAAAGAATGCCCTGTCTTTAATCCAGAGGACTGTGTGCCTGTAAGCTTGTATTTTTTTTTTTTTTTATTACTGCTGCTTTCTGCTACTGCTTAAGTTTGGATGTGTCGCTTTGACATACAGTCACTGTTTTTCTTAACTTTTATTTTTTTCACATTTCTCCAGATTTCCCAGTCAGTGTTTTCAAAACAATTAATGCAGCCAAAGAAACACTCCTAATTTAGCAAAACAAAAGTTGCAAATGAGTTTGTTTAGTATATCAAAGAGGGGAATATTCTGTCATTATTTACTCAACCTAATGTTGTTCCAAGCAGTGAAAAAGGATAGGGGCCACGGGATGTCAGGGAAGCCCCACACATGACGAGAAAAATGTATATACACGTATATCATGACCACTAATTAACAATGCATTCCCAAAATTGGCATGTTTTACGAAATTCATTTCCTTCGATTTACTTAATCATGGCCACATTGTAATAATTTGTTGCCTTGTTTTATTTAAATCAAAACAAGGGAACAAATGAATTTAATGTCGCCATGATTTACTAAAACAAGGGAACAAGTGAATTAATAGAATGTGGGAACAAATTAATTTGTGGCCACAATTGAACTAAAACGAGAAAACAATGAATGAACAAGGAATGAATTCTTAGCTCATGACCACTATATATATATATGTGTAGGTGATGACAAAATGGAGTGAAATATTATTTTGAAATTGTTTTTGTGTATTGTTTCAAGAAAAAAATATGTACTTTTATTTAGTATGAAAATGTGCAATATGTTTGAATAACATTTGAATAACGTTTTCTATTCTATTATTTGTGTCTTTACAGGATACAATAGAATTAGACATAGATGGATGTTGCAATACCTGTAAGATATACTTTACACTAAACACCCTGACACAAACAATATATATTTAAGTTAAAATGATTTTGTCCACATTACTATGTCTATGCAGATAATTTAACAGATGTTAAGTAAATTAAAATAACATAATAGGCCCTACATAACATTCAGTGCATGTATTGTTCATGAGTCTCAAGCTTACCTGCCTCTATCATCTCTCAGGTAAACCCAGGAACTGTATTCTAGAGAAGAACCACACCCGTCTGCATGTCAATGGTTGCATTTCCATCGAGGATGTAGAAGTTACTTCCTGCACTGGCCACTGTGACAGCAGATCAATGTGAGAGCATTACACAAACATATTCATTTTTTATTTTTAAATTTTCAGATGAACTGTAAAGTTTGCATAATATTTTTTAAGACCTGACAATAAACATGAAATAATTATCAATATTATATTTAAAATGTTAAAATTATGAAAATGTAAAGATAAACACCTATGCCAAAATGGATAACAGGATTGAAAATTAAGATTAATGTAAACTGTCACTCAGTAGGGACTAGCTAGTTTGGGACCAAATGTTGATTTGTAGTTATTGATGTGTTATATTTCCATAAATTAATTATTATTATTATTTTTTTTTAGCAACATGATTGCGAGATATCAATATGTGTTTGCTAATTAAAACCATTTTGTTAATTATTTTATAATGAATTGCATATCAATTCAACTGACTGTTAAAATGATCATGTTTTAACAAAACAAAAATAGCTCAGAAAAGTGAAGATAGCTCTGGGAAAATCTCCAACATATGTTTGCGGTAGCCTTTTGGTTTGATATTTTGTCATGTATACATTATCCAATGAAATTCATACATTTTTAAGTGTGTCTTAGCATCCAAACCTTTGTGTGGATACTGTATATAAGGATAAACTCACATCCAGCGGTATTACATTCATCTGACTGATGTTTTCTTGGAAACCTGCACAGGTATTCGATGGACATGAACAATATGACGCACAGCTGTTTTTGCTGCCAGGAGGATCAATTCAGCAATAGAAATGTGACGCTGAAGTGTGCCAATGGCAGCGAGAAGTTTTATAACTACATGTACATAGAGACCTGCAAATGCACTAAGTGTGAAAACTAGAAAGAAGAAAAAATCAAATATCCTCCTTAGTGCTGATTTGAACATCACTCAATCTGAAAAAAATTGTAAAACATAATATATATCTGAAAATGACAGTAGTTATGATTTAAGCTGATTGTTACAGTGCATTAATGGCTAAATTTATCTTTTCTTTGTAGTGTGTTGCAGGGGTATGGTTAACTCTAAGCATAATCTATTTTGTTATGTCTTGAAGGGGATGCTGGGCTTTTTTTATTTTTTTATTTGTTATACTCTCTGGTAATGCATGCTATAATAATGTCCTGTACTTTTCCTTCCAATGAAATGAATTAAAATCACAATAAAGCATAATAAAGAGCATCAACTACAGTCCCCTGGATTTATTCAGAGAAGTGACTCCAGTAATTTCCAGTATATGGTTTCATGTTTACAGTGAAAATGTCCATGTTTCATTTATGTTGAATCTCACTGTACATAGAGAGAATGCATTCAGTACCTGGCCAGAAAGAAAGTAGCGTCATATCTTCTGCAGTACATCTCACCTCAAGAGGTCACTGTCTTCCATCTACTGAAAGTGACTTTAAATTCTTGACAGGAAGGAACACGATGCAGGGATAGAATACACATTCAGTGGTTTAGTACAAACCAGTGACCGCACTGTATTCTATCCCTGCATTGTGTTCCTTCCTTTCAAGAATTTAATGTGGTCCTAGCCTGACTTAGAATTTTTGAAGGTTGTAAGTTGTGAAAATTACATGATCTAGGACCTACCGTGCGTGCCATTGTAAAGACTGTATTGTAAACTCAAATCAAATGTTCATGTCCAATAAATATTGTAGCCTTCAGTTAGCTGGACATTATTGCAAAATAAACCAACAAGAATTTCATCCACAAATATGTTTCTCTAGCTTGTATAGGGGAAAAAATGTGAATGCTGAATCCATACTGTCAGAAGATCTCTTCCACATTGCTTGAATTAGACTCACTTTGTCTTAGAAATTAACATTTTCCATGTTGTGCTATCCTGTTTGTTTCATCTGCAGCTTGACCCATCAAAATGAGCTGTCTGTCAGCGCTTGATCTTTTAGGCCATGCAACGTCAACTGGCGGCCCGCGGGCCAAATCCGGCCCGCCAGAGATTTCCATCCGGCCCCCAGAATAATACTGAATTCAGGAATAGCCTTGTAAGACGAAAAAGTTTAGGGCTGGTCCGAATACCATTTTTTGATGAACATCGACTATTCGAAGCTTCGGAGAGAGGGCTGAACATATTTTTCTCTCTAATAAAGGCAGGAATCTGTGTCTGTATATCCGTTTGCATTTTTATTATTTCGAGAACCGTTCATCCAATTGACTTCACAGGGGAGTGCAGTGTCGCGACACATTCAGAATTAATAAACTTTTAGTAAACTACAGTTAGAGCAGCGCGAGCGGGAAGCGGCGCACCTCACGCGGGCAGGGCTTATGCTCCGAGAACGGACACTGCACTAGTGATATAAAACGCACACACACAGGTCTGTTAAATTAAGCAATACTAAAGCAACAAAACACAAGCTCAGACATGCACAAACTCCGCTGTTCTGCGCTCTAGCCAGAGAACACTCCCGTTGCTGGAACACGCGTCGGTTCTATTTCTAGCATGCACGCGTTTTCTGCGTGGCTCGAGCGCGCCTGAGACGCGTGTCTCAGTGTGCAAACTCCAACCTGTTAAATATGGGAGCCGAAATAAAAACGGACACGCCACGCAGCTGAGTCGCTCACGCAGCCAGTGTGTCGCCGGCCTTATTCAAGGGGAATGAGAACCGTTTTTTTATTTTTAATCTAACGAAACAAAAAGCCTTCTGAAAAGTAGCTTGTGCCATAGACTGCCTTCAGTCAAGAATGACGATAAACGCGTTCTCTCATTGAACATCTTTTATTGTTTCACGTGCTCATTTTTTCACAAATGTCAAAATTTTCCTTGCCTGGATTTGCGCACAATTGCGTGACAGTGATGGACAGCTTGAAAGCCTCACAAATATGAAGCCTAAAATATCGCTATCGCCCCCTGGTGGCTTGCTGCAGTACAGGTAATATGTAAAAAATAACATAAATTTGGAATTAGAATTAGTATATCAAATAATAACATACAGTATTAGGATACAATTCGAATTTTATTTTATATTACGAGTATCTGGCCCTTACAGTGTCTGCAGTGAAAAATTCTGGCCCTTGGACAAATATAGTTGATGACCCTTGTTTTAGGCTATAGGTGCTTTGGGACAATGTAATCTGATCAGAAGGAGGAACCCTGTTGGCTTTTGCATGTATATTCTTTCAGTACCATCAACATGTAATGTTGTAGCAGAGTAAACAGGATTAAGAGAAGCCTTGGTGGGGAGAAATTTTCAGTCACTCACAAAATGGCATTTATCACTGCTGTCATCTCAAACTAAACAAGGATGTGAGTTTGAAAATTCAGTATAATTTTTTTTTTTCTATAGTAATTAATCCACATTTTTTTTTAAAGAGGTCTTTAAGATGGGATTTTTTTCTCATATTTGTTTATGAGAAGGTGATTTTTTGAATATGAAGACACAAATTAAAATAAAATATACAAACATACACACAGACACAGGTATAGAAAGAGAGAGAGACAGACAGAGAGTCTATATATGAAAATGCCCACTAGAGGAAAAACCTAATTTACCACTTTACAAAATATTTATCACCAATGCACCATCCAAAGCCATGCCTCATCCAAAACGCATGAACACACACAGCTGCTCTAGGCAAAGCATCACAAGACATGACTTTAAACTACCTCATGTCTCAAAGCACATAAAATTACAATATTAATTGACATAAACAACTTAAAGAGCTTGTACCTGACTGCTGCAGATTAATTTCGGTGTTGACAGGCTACTGTTGACATAAAAAACGCATAATTTCGAATCTGGCTAAATGGCTCCGGGTTGCTATCTCTTAATTACGGTAGTTATGGCAGCACAAGGGCGTTGTTTTGATTCAGCAGGAACTGTAAAAGGTGGCAGCTGTTTGTTTGCGGTGCTCCGTGACTGAGGTCTGTCTGTAATCTATATAAACTTACATAGCATGAAGTGTGCTGATGACGTATGATATCTGAGCGAACAGGGTGCACGAGGGTATGTAAAAACATATGCTAACTGGCATGGTGCATTATTTCATTCGGACCGAATATAATAATTGGATGAACATTTTATGGTCCTACGCCTTCCACAAACGATATATATTTATAAGAATACATTTAGACAGTTTAACATAGTGAATTGCTATCAGGATGAGGAGACTTTTAAACCAGTATACCAAAAAATGTTTCTGTAGAGAATCACCTATTGCACGTTTAAGATGCATTTCCGCCACCTACTGGGATGGAGTATGAGGCCTCGATGAATAAAAGGAATAAATGAAATGAAAAAAAAAAAAAAAACAACAACAAAAAAAAACTAAATTCTTCTAATCAAATCTGTATCTCTCAAATATTTTAGAAGAATATCATAAACCCTTAAAGGGTTAGTTCACCCAAAAATGAAAATTCTGTCATTTATTACTCACCCTCATGCCGTTCCACACCCGTAAGGACCTTCGTTAATCTTCGGAACACTAATTAAGATATTTTTGTTGAAATCCGATGACTCAGTGAGGCCTCCATAGCCAGCAATGACACTTACTCTCTCAAGATCCATTAATTTACTAAAAACATATTTAAATCGGTTCATGTGAGTACAGTGGTTCAATATTAATATTATAAAGCGACGAGAATATTTTTGGTGCACCAAAAAAACAAAATAACGACTTGTTTAGTGATGGCTGATTTCAAAACACTGCTTCAGGAAGCTTCGGAGCATAATGAATCAACGTATCGAATCATGATTCGGATCACGTGTCAAACCGCCAAACTGCTGAAATCACGTGACTTTGGCGCTCCGAACAGCTGATTCGACACACTGATTCATAACGCTCCGAAAATTCCTGAAGCAGTTTTTTGAAATCGGCTATCACTATGTCGCTTTTTTCTTTTTTTTGGTGCACCAAAAATATTCTTGTTGCTTTATAATATTAATATTGAACCACTGTACTCACATGAACTGATTTAGATGTGTTTTTAGTACGTTTATGGATCTTGAGAGAGGAAATGTCATTGCTCTTTATGCAGGCCTCACGGAGCCATCGGATTTCAACAAAAATATCTTAATTTGTGTTCCGAAGGTGTGGAACAGCATGAGGGTAAGTAATAGAATTTTCATTTTTGGGTGAACTAACCCTTTAACTGTTTCTGTGCATTCTGAAATATATGCTTAACTGAAATGGCATTAATTTCCATATCTCGTTTTCAACAAGTTGATTTCTTTCTTTATTATATGCCTCACAGTGTAAGAGCACATGTTCAACTGTTTCAACAGTAATTGCAGCAATCTGACTCACATTTTCCTATAACGTGCACTGAATAATTAAGGTTTGAGTGTCCTATACGAAGCCTGGTTATAATAGTATGTTCTCTTCTGTTTCCATACCTTTCTTTTAATTCAGTCTGCTCCCGCTTCAACACAACATGCATGCATTGGCTTTGAGACATGAGGTGGGACACGAGACACGATGAGACAAGATTGAGACAAGATTGAGACACGATGAGACACAATGTCTCTCGTGACGCTTTTGTTTGCTCCCTGTTTTGAATGAGCTGTGGTTGGAGGGCCCTGAGGGGAGGGTGGCATCTCATGCCGTTAAAGCTAGCTTGCTATTGCTGGCCTCTTCGAATTACATTTTTTTTCAGGGAGCACAAATGAGATCAACCTCATTGCATTATAACTTTAATTCTGAATTAAATAGACAAAAATTAGGAAGAATTAACGTACCACTCCATTGACACAATACAGAGGAGTCGTAAATCATTGGACCTGGCCTACTGAAGCAGGCTAAACACGTCACAGGGCTCGACATTAGCATTTGTCCGGGACATGTGGATTTTTAAAAAGGGGCAAGTGAAAGAGAATTTTACTTGCCTGACCAGACAAGTAGCCTAGCCTGATTAAAACACAAATAACAAAAAATAACTAGGGAATCACCAAAATGCGAAATGAATCTGCATTCATTTAGTCTTAATGGCGATTGTGCATAATAATATATGATGTATAATAATGTACTAACACTAACAAGTGTGCTGTATGTCCTATGCCTTCCCTATTCAACTTACGGAAGGAACGCAGTGCCAGTTCCTTTTTTTCCGTAAGAAGTAGGGAAGCTGTAGGACATTAAACTTTTTGAAGAATACGAAAGTGCGGTTTTGGCGGAACCACTTGGAAGACGATCATTTGTTTATATAAAGCATATACATTTACATTTTCTTTGAAAATGACCGATCGTTTCACTAGATAAGACCCTTATTCCTCATCTGGTATCGTTTAAAGCTCTTTGAAGCTGCACTGAAACTGTAATTTTGACCTTCAACTGTTTGGAGGCCATTGAAGTCCACTATAAGGAGAATAATCCAGGAATGTTTTCATCAAAAACCTTTTTTAAACCTTTTTAAAAATTTTATTTGAAAGTGAACTAATCCTTTAAATATTTCTTATATTTCTCATTTTACCTCATATCTTTAAACTCAACATTTCTCTAGGCCTACATATTACATTAAGAATTTGATATGGATTGTAAATTATTATAAATTAGGCAAACCCAAAGTTTTGTCCTCAACTCAATGGTCAGATTTTACACTTTCCCAGGATTTACTCTTGAACTGACTTGAACTCAGCACTTTTGACTAACGAGTCAATGTACTGTCTTGACTTGTACTGTACATAACATTCATGCCAAATGAGGCAGTGTCAATAGAAACTCAAGGCACTACAGCAGTGTTGGTTTATCTAATCAATGTTATATGTTTGTTCCCTCCCTTTGCCAACAATGTGCCCTGTTTCATAAGGGTATTTCTGAAGAACAGCTGTTTCTTCTAGACTGTCAACACTTGTGTTTGCAGTACCAGAAAAAGGTGGAGCCATCATCTTGCTTTACGTGCACATCAAAAACCTGATGTTTGCCTTTGGAGGAACTTTTGCGCTACTGAGAGAAGTTGTTTGAATGCTTGAGCAGCTCTCAGTATCAGAAAATTATGATATTTGCTGTTGATTGAACAATGATTTACAAAGGAGTGCCTGAATTTACTTGCTGTCTGATGGCCTCTCAGCCTAATGATTATTCACTGTGGATAGTAATAAATGAAGGGCTTTGTCAAAAAAACTTTTTTTTTAATTTAAATTGCATTAAAATTAAATAATAATAAAAAAGATAGATAAAAAGGTGTTTTATATCATTATATCAGTGTGTCAAATGTAATCATATGGATGTATACAAATGCACATCCATTTGAGCTTGAAAATGGAATTACTGAATGTTTTTATTATATTTACTGTATTACTGTAGAATTTACATATAATTCCCGCCTGCCATGATTACATTATTAGAATAAAATATACTGCAAATAAAATAAAACTGCAAATAAAAAAGTGTGTACTGTTTTAAAATCTTTTTTTTTTTTTTTTTTTTTGCAATATTCCATTCTCAGTGAAACTTTGTCTTGTTTCTTTTTCTTTTCTTTTTGCATTTACACAGGAAAAATCTTATATTAATATATTAAAAACATCTATCAGAAATAACAGATTTCAGTGTCTTTCTTTTTGTTTTGTGAATATCACATAAAAATTGTCTTGGAACTTTTTACTACCTTTAAAGGGTTAGTTCACCCAAAAATGAAAAATTCTGTCATTAATTACTCATCCTCATGCCATTCCAAACCTGTAAGAGTTTCGTTCATCTTCGGAACACAAATTAAGATATTTTTGATGAAATCTGAGAGCTTTCAGTCCCTCCATTGACAGCTACACGACTGAAACTTTGACACTTAGTTAAAAAAATATGACGTAGCTCCGTACGTCAAAGATTTCTAACAGCAGTTTTGACCGTAAATAGGCCGCGGCCATCTTAGCTGCGCGTCACCGCACGTCACTCCCGATAACTGAAAATGGGCAAAGAGGCGGGGAGGTGGTTTGAGCTGATGTGACTGGTTGCTGAAACCACGCCCGCCTAGCTCGACGTGACCAAGTTAGCAATCTATCTAGATACTATCTACATTATTAATGAGATAAGTTTTATCTCAGAAAGATCTAAAGGTTTACTGTCAATCTGCTTTTTTTAAGATATAGAGTCCAACACCAGTAATTTGTGCTGGGTGTGCAAATAACACATGAAAATCAAAATGGGATTCATACCTTTATAATAGAATCGCGAGATGAATCCAATCTGGCACTTGGGTAAAATATAAATGTCATTGCAAAACAAAAAACAGTACTTTTTGTCCATGAAATATTGATGTATTATCATTGTTTGCATAACATTTCTTCTGAATGATCTGCTCTCTGTCATCGTTCTTCAAGAAATAATGCAATCTGAGCAGCGTTTATGTTGTAAAACTGTAACGACGTATCTAACAAACAAATGAGCCCGTGTCCAAAGTATATATTTTTTTTAAAATAGTGCAGCAGTTTTAGTTATAATATCCAAGCAGTGCTGTCAGAGTTGTATATCCTGGTATTGTCATTGTAGTAAATCTCACAAACAAAACTTTTAGCCAATGCCACGATCCAGCAACGTGTGTTCTGTTTCTTCCGCATGCGTGCACATCTACACAGATGCACATCAGTTCGAATATTATGCGCAAGCCATATTTTATAATTGTATAAAATAATCGAGCACAAATACGGCTGAGATGCCAAATTCAGCGGCTGGAATTAGCTGAGGTAAAGTGACGGCTCACGGACAGCAGCGGCATCTACCTGTCACTCAAGTGACCACGCCCTTAATTATGCAGAACTTTAAGGCTTAATATAATTTAAACGAATGAGTTAGAAAAAAAATTCACCCCCCTCACAGTTGTCATGAAGGGCAAAATTAGCAGTATAGACCAAAATCACAATTTGAACCAACTTGTAAACATTTTTTTTTCTGCTATAAACTTGGCCAATTTAACATGGGACTCGATGAGATTCTGTCTCTTTTGGAGCCTGTCCCTAGCGGCCAGTCGATGAATCACAGTTTAAGTCACTTCCGTATTGGCTTCACGAGAGACTGGGGGAGGTTGCCGCTTGGTTAGACCTTAAAACTAATCCATATGAATTGAGCGGTTTAGTCCAAATTTTCTGAAGAGACTTGATCGCTTTAAGAGTATGATGAACAGATTAATTTAGGCTTTTATTCACATTTATCAACTCACATATCAGTTGTGGTAAATGGAAGGTCAAGCATGTTTGCTTGACGTGAGAACCAATGAGGTTCTCGTGTGTTACGCAGCATGTTTGAGCTTCCGCAAGAACCAATGAGGTTCTCGTGTGTTACGCAGCATGTTTGAGCTTCCGCAAGAACCAATGAGGTTCTTGGTTTCGCAAGTGTTTTGTCCTCACGCATCATGTATGGTTGAGCTTCTGTATATTTTCACTCATCAATGTTTATATGTGAATAAAAGCCTAAATTAAATCTTTCAATCATAGAAAGTGATCATGTCTCTTCAGAAAATTTGGACTAAACCGCTTCGATTCATAGGGATAAGTTTTACAATATCTTTATGAAATTTTTGAAAAGTCAAAGGTGACTTTTTTGGGGGGTGAACTAACCCTTTAACATTTGCATGACTTTGCTCCTTTAGCCTTGTCCCAAGCACATAATTGCAATCTTAAAATAATAAAAGTAGTTTTGAGTAAAGCTTGAGTAAAGGAGATAAAAGCCAGTTAAAACTACTAAAAAAAACAACAACTAAAAAACAAGGTACATATCAACAATTTTATTTTGTAAATTTATTATATTAATTTTAGTATAATGTAGCCTAATATAATTTATAATTGTCAATTATTTTTTAATAAAATATATTTAACTGAGCATATTTAGGATACATAAATGAGCAGCTTGTGTGATGTCTGCTCTGTGTGTGAGTTGGAATTAAGTTAGGCCTGGGCCACACACTAGACAATTTTCAAATCTTAACTGATTATAAAATTTCAACCAATTTTTAGCATTTTAATCCTTTGATGATTCGACTGGATTGCGAGTGCGAGACCACACACCTGGGCTGCGTTCAGCCCCGACAAAACGTTTTTTAAACGGAAACGGTGGTGCGTTGAACACCCCGTTCTGATGACGCAAGTGTTGCAACTATGGCAGCTGAGAAGGCCATTCTTTGTGTTCTTCTTGAAGAATTTTCAGAGCCTGATTAAATCGGTATAAATACTTGTTTAATACTGCAAAATGCGCTCGATGTTACAGTCACTGCCCTGCTGTCCAGAATAAAAGAGAACATCCCAATCGAGTGAAGGGATTTGTGGAATCGATTTATTGTGATACAACACTTGCCATGCATTTCAGGATTAAAAGACAAACATTTCAGATGAAGGAATCCACTTCTTACCTCCAAGACTGTGTTGATCTATATTATTTTTATTGTTTGTATTAGGCTCATCATTATTGCCGATCACTGGTGTACTATGATATTGTAATATTTAAAATTATATAATCAGAGGAATATAGAAAAGTTTATTAAAGTGTACAATAGCAAAATATATAAGTATAGTATTTTTATGTTACATTAATACCCATTGTGCGAGCTGTCTCTTTAATACCGCGTGGTTTATATACATATTGCCGCCGATTGGGTTAACATTTCTGACACACCCACCAAACAAGAGAAAACGCATCTCAAACCTGTTGCACAGCACACCGTTTCCAGGAAACATGTCGTTCAACCCGGAAAACGTAGCAAAACGTTGCGCACCGGTTTGATCTTGAACGTGCCCCTGTTGATTGCAGGAACGATTTCACAGCGAGTTCTCAGGGAGACTCGCGAAATCAAACGTTACTTGTGAAGACTCCATTTGTCTTGTGAAAACAAATGGAGGACAATCGACGTTTTCAGCAGGCTCTCCTGCCACACGTTCTGCTTTATAGGGAAAAACAAAATAAAAAATGAAAAAATATGGGTGATCTTCTTTCTCAATACTCCACTTTAGTGGCATGTTTGTGGCTGCCAAGTAATATTCGGTGGTGACTCTCACTGCTCACTCTCATTGGCTATAGAATCCAGCCTCGAATCAGGCCACTCCCCCCAAATGATTCCGGGGTGCATATCGGGCTTGAATGGTTAGTTCCCCCAAAAATGAAAATAATGTAATTTATTACTCACCCTCATGTCGTTCTACAGCCATAAGACCTTTGTGCATCTTCAGAACACAAATTAAGATATTTTTGATTAAATCCGATGGCTCAGTGAGGCCTGCATTGCCAGCAAGATAATTAACACTTTCAATGCCCAGAAAGCTACTAAAGACATATTTAAAACAGTTCATGTGAGTTTAGTGGTTCTATCTTAAAATTATAAAGCATCAAGAATACTTTTTTGTGCGCCAAAAAACAAAATAAATAATATCTATATGGGCCGATTTCAAAACACTGCTTCATGAAGCTTTATGAATCAAATCAGTGAATCAGAGCGCCAAAGTCATGTGATTTCAGCAGTTTAGCCATTTGATAGGATATCCAAATCACTAATTTGAAACAAAAGATTCATAAAGCTCAGAAGCTTCATGAATCAGTGTTTTGAAATCGGCTCATATAGACATTGTTGAAAAGTTGTTTTTATGTTTTTTTGGCGCACATATGTTTTTAGTACCTTTATGGACCTTGAGAGTTTGAATGGCTTTGCTCTAAATTGAGGCCTCACTGAGCCATCGGATTTCATCAACAATATCTTAATTTGTGTTCTGAAGATTAACGAAGGTCTTACAGGTGTGGAACAACATGAGGGTGAGTAATAAATGACATTAATTTTCATTTTTGGGTGATCTTAGTTCATCTTAGTTTTTCACTGTTCCAAGTTCAGTTTCCTGTGTTTGTTCATCAGTTGCCATGGTTTTTGATTTGCCCTCATGTGTAACACCTGTGTCTAGTTAATTATCTTGTTTTGTCCCTAGTGTGTGCCTGATGTGTATTTATAGCCCTGTGTTTGTTTCAGTCATTGTCAGGTTTCATCTAATAGACAAATATTATTATTTGCAAAGAACAAAAGTTTTGCGCACAAACACAAAGTTTCTCTGGGGAACGCAAAGGATTTGTGAGCAAATGCAAAAGCATTGAAATTACCCATTTTTAAAAATATTTTTCCTTCGTGTCCCTGTAGAGCCCTGTGCAAACATGCCCATATTTGAAGAAATAAAAATAAATGGATTTTATTTCAAAAATGGTTTTGTTTTTTATCACATTTGTCTAAATCTTGTTCATATGAATATAGTTATTTATACTGCAATTTTTACTGCAGCTATAAAATATATAATATATATAAATATAACTTTTTAAATTACTTATATCCCCTCAATAAGATTCCTTTATTTTATTCTACTATAAATACTGTACAGATTTTTATGACAAATATTTGATTTCTGAACAAACTAATCATTTTTCTTAAATGTTCACAAGGTCAAACATGCTTAAAAAAAATAGTTATGGATGACATCACATTTCTCATAAGGAATATATTCTCATCAGGATATAAACACTGCCAGATGGTTAATGGTCAGTTTGTTTTAAATCATGAAGGCACAGGTGGCATTCAGGAGCTGGAGACACACCTGTGTACCTGCAAAGATGCTCAACGTCAATTATCTGCATCACAGACAGGATGTTCAAACCTCACACGCAATCATACGTGGTCACTTGAAATGTTCTGGCATTTGGCTGCACCTTGTCAAGAAGCAGCTTGATGGAAAATTTGATTCATTTGACACATTTATGATCGTTTCCTACTCATATGTCTACAAAGAAACTCAGGACACTAACGACTTATAATTATTTACACAAGACACTGTTTTAACCATCAGTCTTCATTTCATTCACCAAACTGGCTAAATTCATCATGTGCTGTATATTTATTTTGCAGGTTTTAGTAGTGAATGTTATTTTTACTAATCCTCCTCATACATGTAAACAGAAACTGTAAATTATTCACACCCTGCCGTAAATATAAAATTCATTAAATATATTTTAACAAACCATTCATCAAACTTTGTTCAGAGGAACTGCCGCCCTCACAAACACACACACATACATGCCATCACTGGACCTTTGTAATACCAGGTCAGCGTCACATATGAAGGCTGACAGACCCTCCCTGTAGGGTGGGGTGAGAAAGGTGAATGAGAAATGATATAAAAGGGGGTATGCAAAGAAATCCATCAGTACTGAAGCTCTACCTGTAGACCTCTCTCACCTCCCATCATGGAGTGGAGAACATCTACATACTGCATACTGCTTCTGGCGCTTATCGGCATTCAGGTGGATTCAAAGAACGGTAAGAGTTAACTATTTTTGGCAGTGTCTCCTTATTTTATTTTAGTTTATTATTTTATTTTATTATTTTTTATAATATAAAAAAATGGTTTAAATGTATATATTTATGTTACTGCAACTAAACAACAATCAGAAATTATTTAATTCATTCAGGTTCATTCAAATAAAGGTAAGAGCTAACCATTAGTGTTAACACCAATACATCTCATTTTATTTTATTTTATTTGTATGAATTTAATAGTTACTGTAACTAAACAACAATCAGAAATGACTTAAATAAACAAATGAAATAATTTTGAGTTACCATTTGGTGTCCCCTTAATAAGACTTCTTCATTTTAATGAATTAAGTAATATTGACAACTAATATACTATTTGGAAGCTTATATACTCAAGATCCAATATCCTAAATGTGTTTAAAAATAAGAAAAATAATTTTGCACAAAAATTTCAGATGCACAATATACTTTTTTTTTTAATCATGTTTCCAGAGGATTGTGATTTTGACCATGGCATTGGTGGTAAAATATCTATAGATATCTAGATAGCATGATGTTGTGGTTGGAGACAGCATCTGCATCATCTGGAAAAAAAACAGGAACCAACCACCTGAAAACACTTGTGAACTTCATAGTTTCATCATTTGAACCTGATACTATCAGATCCATTGATGACTTGCTTTAGAAGTTACTAAATATTGTCTGTTTTGAAAAATGTCAAAAAGTTCATTTACTTTCCTTCATGATAACTCGAAGTTTAGCTTGATTGTAATTTTGTAACGTTTGTAATGCCACTTACATCATTTCTCTTTATCTCAATATTAAAAACTCACATTTCTTTGAATTGCAAATTTTTTTCTCTCTTTTTTTGCAGTCTCTCCCAGTAACCATGTCAACAACATCTGCAGCATGTGGGGAAACTTCCACTTCAAGACATTCGATGGGGACGTTTATCAGTTCCCAGGCACGTGCGAGTATAACCTGGTGTCTGACTGCCAAAGCCTCATTCGCCAGTTCTCGGTTCATGTGAAGAGAACTGAACACACCAATGGCCCAAAGATCAGCAGGGTGTCAGTTAGTATCAATGACATTGCCGTTGAGTTGACCGAGAACCAGGTTGTGATCAACGGACAAAAGTAAGATTCTGCAGAACTGAAGTGCTAATTTGCTCCCAAAGAAATGTTTTCTGATCGATCAATTTTTCATTTTAATCTTTTCTCTTATTCAGAGTAACACTGCCTGTGCATGTCTCAGGGATCCTTGTGGAAGAAAACACAATTTACACTAAGCTCTATTCCAAAATGGGCATCACTGTCACATGGAACAAAGAGGATGCAGTTATGGTGAGGCTATGTGGCTCGTTATGAGTTTAACTATTTAACTATAGATTTTCATATGGATATCAATCTGATTTAAGTTTCACAAACCTAACTACACTAAACTTGCTTCAAAACTGTAACTTGAGTTTATTTTGAACGATTGATGAATTACAATATGGGTAATCTATTATTGAATCAGACACTGCTGCTGTATGTTTCTGATTCACTAAAAAGAACTGGCTTGTATGAGTCATTTGTTACAGTTTTTGCTGCGTCTCATTTCGGAGGCTGCGTCCTTCAAAGGTCGCATTTGAAGGCTGCATACGTCATCGAGGCGGTAACCATTGTTTGGTTTGGTAACCATTACTGGTACCAAAGTAACCATTACATTGCAAAGTAGGAAAGCATTTTCAGTATTTTAAACCTCACGAGGAATAAAAGTCGATTTTATTAAAGTTACTTTTCTTGAATAAGACCTTGATGATGTATGCAGCCTTCAAATGCTACCTACGGAGGATACAGCCTCCGAAATGAAACGCAGCTACCACTATGTTTTTGATTCACTAAAAAGAACCAACTCGTATGAATCATTTAAAAGTGAGTCAGACTGCACTGTTAAAGGGTTAGTTCACCCAAAAATGAAAATTATGTCATTTATTAGCCTACTTACCCTCATGCCGTTCCACACCCGTAAAACCTCCGTTAATCTTCGGAACACAAATTAAGATATTTTAGTTGAAATCCAATGGCTCCATGAGGCCTTAAGAGGGAGCAATGACACTTCTTTTCTCAAGATCCATAAAGGTACTAAAAACATATTTAAATCTTAATTTAAATATTGTAGTCTAACTCACTATCAAATGACTCATATGAGTCGGTTCTTTTTAGTGAATCAAAAACATACAGCATTAAAGAGTTAGTTCACCCAAAAATTAAAATTCTGTCATTTATTACTCACCCTCATGCCGTTCCACACCCGTAAGACCTTCGTTAATCTTCGGAACACAAATTAAGATATTTTAGTTGAAATCCGATGGCTCTGTGAAGCCTCCATAGGGAGCAATATGACACTTCCTCTCTCAAGATCCATAAAGGTACTAAAAACATATTTAAATCGGTTCATGTGAGTACAGTGGTTCAATATATTATAAAGCGACGAGAATATTTTGGTGCGCCCAAAAAACCAAAATAATGACTTATTTAGTGATGTATCCTTAGCCATAACGTTAGATGTATATCTATGTCCTTAGTTGCCTTTGATATCCCACAATCCTGTGCTTTCCCTTCTGTGACAGTTGAGCTAGAAAAATAAAGATGGCTTCCGAAAGTTGCGTTTGCTGCTCATTTTGTGTATAAATGTACGATTTTGACCAACATATTTAAATTTTGATATCATTTCTATCGAGAAATTATTACTGTAATAATTAAATATTTGTTTAGTTCTCACCAAAGCTCGCGCTATATTGCTCTATATATTAAACTGTTACACTGCCTCAGAAGTCTAAACTAAAAAGGACCGGCACATATGAGCCGTTTGTTAGTTAGCCAATTAAAACGACGGCAGACATGGTTGGTAAAACTTATACTTTGAGAGCATGCTGTAGACGGCTTTTTTTTTTGTATTCTGAAATAGACAAAATGTAAATGGAGCGTACGTGTGGTTTGTGAGGCATTACATTTGATGTTTATAATCATGTTTCATACTTAAATATTCTAAAAATACAGCTTTTGCTTTAGTAAATTGTTATTCATAAAGCACTTTTTTGAGTATTTTGGGAAGCATAACTTATTAAACAACATGACAGTGTTTAACTGAGGTGAAACTAGTTTACGCCTCGGAAACCAGTAGCAGACTTTTCAAGGAATTAACCAGAAAATGATTTAGCATATTGTGCAAACAGTGCAACTTGAAGTGAAATAGCAATTTTCTGTTAGGCCTACATTGAAATATCTGCAATTGTATGCTTATGAACATGCAATGGTTATTCAAAACAGTGAATTTCAGTCTGCAGATGATATTCACTGGTGTTTACTGACAAAAAAGTGTACTGTGAAAATATATATGGTAATAATATTACCCGATCATTATACCATGTTACTGGTTCCAATGGCTTGCACTGGCCTTTTCCCTCAAGAATTCAAGTGATGTCTATTCCATATTCCAGTTTTGTCCTTGCTTTGATCAATTATCATTAGAACTGACTTAATGTCAAATGGCCAAAAATACAAAGTCAAATGATCTAACCAAGAAGTTTTGTTTGGTTCTGTGTTAGGTGGAACTGGACTCCAAATATTCCAATCGCACTTGTGGACTGTGTGGTGATTTTAATGGAGTTCCAGTTTATAGTGAGTTCATTGAATCCGGTAAGTTACTTTTACAGACTTTGATTTCTACAGACTTTGATTTTGATTTCTTACTTTACTGAATTTAGTCATTATTGTCAGTTATGAACAGTAATGATTAATCCTCATATCCAAGAGGTTTAAGAATATCAGAGAAGATCAAGTGTGTCTGTATCTTATTTAATACAGGACGGAAGGTTGGCTATACTGAGTTTGGAAATAAGCACAGAGTTCCCAACCCAACACATGACTGCGAAGATCCTTTTGAAAACATCGATGAGCAAAATGAGGTGGATCAATGTGAAAAATATGTAAGTTACAGAAAAACGTTTTAATTGTCACAACATCAACTGCAAGAATTCCAGTTTTGTTAATACAGACTATTGAGGTTCAAGATGTCCCATGTCCTTTTCACAACAGCGGGCAGATTGTGCAGACCTTTTGGAGGAGGAAAAGTGGTCTTCTTGTAGCTGGGTTTTGAACACTGAGCCATATATCAAGGCCTGTACAAATGATATCTGTTCGCGTGAACCTGAAGACGAAGACACCACCGCACTTTGTGCAACTTTGTCTGAATATTCACGTCAGTGTTCGCACGCTGGAGGAACTCCACCGACCTGGAGAACAGCAAAATTCTGTGGTAAGAACTACCATAGTGGTAGAAATTACAGGATTGTTCTATCTTGAGCTTTTTTTTTGCTTTGTATCCTTTTGTATATAATTCATTAATTATGTTTACACAGCTACAGTAAGAGAGATCCAGGCAATTTTCCTCTTCAAATTAATATTTAAAAAAGAATACAGACACATCCAAAGATGGAAAAAATAGAATAAAATTTCTGAAATTTTTTTGTTATAAAAATGTTTTTTGGCTTCTTTCTAAAGTTTTTTTTTTTTTCCAGTTTCCCAGACAGGGTTTAGATTAAACTAGGATTTATCCTTAGTTCAATTAGGACATTTAAGTAACTTTTATAAACATGCCTTAGAAAAAAACATTACTGATGTGCATCTTGAGACAAAACAATGGCTCTAACATATTTTAAGATATGTCAGTGCAAGTTGCTTTCAGTTAAAACAGCTCAAACATGCCTTTTAGTCTGGGACTATCTTAAGTCTTGTCTGTGAAACCGGGATTAAGTCTCTGTATGATTTGTATTCCCATGCAGCTGTCACATGCCCCTACAATATGGTACATTCTGAAAGCGGCTCCCCCTGTATGGACACATGCTTACACAGAGACACAAACACACTGTGTGAGGAACACAACATCGATGGCTGCTTCTGCCCACCAGGTCAGTACTTGTATAATAAAAATACGCAGTATTTATTAATGCCGTTCAAAAGTTTGGGGTCAATTTGTGGAGAATTTTGTACTTTTATTCAACAAAGATGCATTCAATTATATAAAATATATTTCTGTTCTTTTGAACTTTCTATTAATCAAAGAATCCTGAAAAAAAAATGTATCACGGTTTATATAAAAATATGAAGCAGCACAACTGTTTTAAGCATTTATAATAAGAAATGTTTCTTGAGCAGCAAATCAGCATATTAGAATGATTTCTGAAGGATCATGTGACACTGAAGACTGGAGTAATTTCATAATATTACTGTTTTTACTGTATTTTTGATTAAATAAAGTAGCCTTGGTGAGCACTTTCAAAAACATTTAAAAAATCTTTCTGAACCCAAAACTTTTGAATGGTAATTTTTTTTTTTTTTCTTAATAAATTTGATATTAATGCAGTGTCTTTGTTATAGGAACTGTGTTTGATGACATCTCAAACACAGGCTGCATCCCAGCAGAAAAGTGTCAGTGCAAGCATGACCGTGTCTACAACACAGGAGAGGTTCTTCGCAAAGATGAGGAAGAATGGTAACTAAATTAATTATATTAAATGCATATGCCTGACTAACCTGTTGTTTACTGTGTTTGTTTGTAATTGTATTGTGTAATTCAGTATATGTGAGGAGGGAAAGTGGATCTGTGAGAGTATTCCTGGCCCTGGCCTGTGCGCAATAGAGGAAGGATCTCACTTCACCACTTACGATGGGAAAGATTTCACTTTCCATGGAGACTGCAACTATGTGCTCTCAAAAGTAAGCATGTTGTCGTCACTAATTAGATCTTCTGTAGTTGCTAAGACATATGAGCTTGGATTTGTTTTTCTTGTATCCATTAGAAATATGTGAAATACTTATAAATGTTAACTATTGCATTTGTGTTTTTGTAGGACTGTGATGAGTCCAAGTTCATCATATTGGGTCAGATTGTTCCTTGTTTTACTCATGAAACGGACACCTGTTTGAAATCTGTTGTGGTGCTGTTTGACAACGACAAGAAAAATGTGTGTATAATGCTCCACTTCCTCAACAACTACAACACAAAAGACTTGTATATTTGGCTTTTCTAGCAAACAGGTCCTTTTAGTTGAATATTGACTGATTCATTTAAACAGAAATGTAGCTTGTGCAAAATAAAACTATGATGGTGTGCTTTCTTCTTCAGCCTCTGATTATTAAAGCTGATGGGACGGTACAACACAATGCAGAAGTTTCACTTCCTTACATGACAGGTGAGGAAGAAGAAGCTCTTTACTTTGTTTCTCTGCTTTAAACCTTGTGTGCTAGAGATATATGAAATGTTTTGCAAACTCTTTGACTCTTTTCTCCCAGCTGACTTCACAGTGTTCATGCCGTCATCGTTTCACATCATGCTTCAGACCTCCTTTGGGCTGCAGGTGCAGGTACAGCTGGTGCCTCTTATGCAGGTGTACATCACTGTGGACCAAAGCTTCCAGGGCAAGACTTGTGGTGAGACTTCTGTCTTTAAAAGCAAGAAAAAACATCTGAATTAAGAAGTGAATCCATCATGATGGCCAATGATGTGCCATTTGTGTGCTTGCACAGGTCTCTGTGGAAATTTTAATAAAGTGCTGTCTGATGACCTGAAGACTCCTCAGGGAGTGGTGGAGGGTACAGCGGCTTCCTTCGCTAATGCCTGGAAGGCCCTTTCCAACTGTCCCGACCGCACTGAGAGGATGGATGACCCCTGTTCCTACAGCAGTGACAGCGGTGAGAGACTTTTTGCATCCAAAACCAGTATGAAGTCAGATTGGACAGTTTTCAATTTCATGTTTGTAATGTTTTATACATGTATGGAAGGGATTGAAGGTGCACAAGAGCTCCACTGTTCATTTACTTATACACACTTCCAAAACTGTTGTATCTGCAAGTATTGCCACATAACATAGGTGCAACTTTTAAGTTAATATATATGCATTTTGTTGTTAAGTAAAAGTTTTGTATAAAATACCATATTTTATGATGCCTTTAGAGCACTTTGCCGAGCACTGGTGTTCCAAGATGAAGGACAAGGAGAGCCTCTTTGCTAAATGTCACAGCACTGTCAATCCAGACAGCTACTACAAAGTATGACCTGAAACAGGGAACCTTGAGAACTGTAACATTTTCCATGTTTTAATGAATGTTACCCAACCTCCCACAATAAGCAGTGATACAACATGTTTATGTGCTTTCAGAGATGCAAATACTCCAGCTGTACCTGTGAGAAGAGCGAGGACTGTCTGTGTACGGTGTTCTCCTCATACGCCCGAGCCTGTGCGGCTAAAGGAATATTCCTCCAAGGCTGGAGAGATATTGTGTGTGGTAAGAAGGATGAAAGCTGTTAATTTGGCAGACAGATGGATGGGCAAGGAGTTTTCAAACCAGGTTGTCACTAGGGGGTCGGTGGAAATTTTCAATTTTCAAATGTCAAAAGTGCATTTAAAAAGTAAAAACATTTTATAATTCTGTCATTCTGCTTTCTAAAGTCTGAAGATTATTGTGATTTATTTAAGGCCAATTCACATTGAGATGCACCGACAGACGTCAACAGACACTTTCGTCGAGTTGTCAGATGTGTTTGCCGTTAGTCGGCTCTTGTTTTCACCGATTTAATCGTTATGACGCCGTTGGTTTAGCTTCTGTCAGTGCAGTGTTAACTGCCCTTTAGTTGACAACACTAGTTTTTCACACTAGCAAAGAAATGCAAATAATTTTGTCAAGAAAAAAAAATGTTCATCTCTCATTCCTTGCAGTGTACAATAGTTTATTGTTGTTTTACATATTTCTTGGGAGTTTTTCCTTGGCACTATTCTCTGTAAAACTGCTTTAAAGCATATGAAATTATGATAAAATTAATAAATTATGTTTACATCTAACATTAAAAGTAAAGTAAATATATTCCAGATACTATTTTTATAATAATTTATTTGGTTTAGTTTTAATACAATGATAATATTAAAGTTGATTATTTAATTTTGAAAACAACATGGCTTAATAATATAATGCTCACCATTTTTCACATAATATATAAACTTTATAGTTTAGGAAGGGCATCCTTGGCATCAAAAAGTTTGAAAACCCCTTATTTAGACTAGAAGATTAGAAGAATGCTTGTCATTTTTCTCCATGCACTTTTACAACACCTTCCTTTCAAACTTATCCCTACAGAGAAGTATACAGAGAATTGCCCGGCCTCTCAGAAATACTCCTATCAGCTGCAGAGCTGCCAGCGTACCTGTCTTTCTCTCGCCTCTGAGCGCCAAAGCTGCAGCATTCACTTTGTGCCCGTTGATGGATGCGCATGTCCAGAAGGACTCTACCAGGATGAGAATGAACTGTGTGTACCTATGGAAAAATGTCCATGTTATCACAATGGACAAAAAATCCATCCCGGCAAGTCTGTCACCATTAGGGATGAACACTGGTAAGTGGATGATAATATTAATATTAGTGCATTAGTTATGCAAACTATGAATTTATTAGACAGTTTGATCTTATTTCTCTGTCCAGTGTTTGCATGAATGGAAAGTTCCACTGTCGTTCCTGGAAAACCCGAATTCTGGGTATGAAAAATTACTTTCATCTACTGCATAGGTTAAATCAGAATGCTTTTGGTTTTTAAATATGATTATATAAAAAGTACATGAATGGTGGAGCATCTGCATCTGATATCTTTCGCAGGATGTTCCTCTCCAAAGGTTTTCTTCAACTGCAGTACAGCAGGCCCAGATGAACATGGATTGGAGTGTGCACAGACTTGTACGCAACAGGAAGTTGACTGTGTGAGTCCATAGTTTTTTCTTTCTCAAAGTCTATAGCTTGATTTTGCTGGTGGTCTTATTTTTGTGTTTTCTTCCCTTCTTCCCAGTTCTCGGTGGACTGTCAATCTGGCTGCCAGTGTCCTTTAGGTCTATTGGATGATGGCAGAGGACACTGCGTTAAACCGGATAACTGCCCATGTAAACATGATGGACAGTTTTATGCACCAGGATCTGAGATAACCATAGATTGCAATAAATGGTGAGCAAAGCCAGTGTTATTTTAATATCATTGATATACTATTATATTTTTTATAATATTTTGAATTAGTTTTCTTTTTATATATTTTCAATTTTCAGCAATTTAGTCATTTTTGGGGTTGTGTTTTTTGCATTTTAGTAGTTTTCATTTATCTATATAGTTTTTACTCAATTTTATTTCAATTTTAGTTATTTTAGCACTATTAAAGCAGAACTAAGTAACTTTTTTTACCTTCATAAATAGTTTTCTAAGTCCTTACGATGGTTAATTGACTTGTAGTGGTGTGTTTGAGGCGAGCACTAACCCCCTCTGGCACGTCTACGCCAGAATACAGCACTTGCAACTTGAGCTGCACCGACCCGAAACAATCTCGCCTCATGTTCACGTTCACGCGAGAGTGACAAAATGCTTTACGGTAATTCAAAAACAATGTATATTATGACTTTATAAGACAATTTCGAAAATTACCCACCTCCATCGAGTGTACTGTATTTGCAAATTACCCACCTCCTCTTTCTTGTACTGTATTTGCAAAACTACTGCACTGGTGAGCGTTGTAGTCGTTGTAGTCCAGAGCTGCGCTTGGAGTATTTACGACAGTGTGATTCACTGAAGGAAACTGTAGGGGGAGCTTTGCAAATCTTACTGAGTTCCACTTTAAATTAGCCCTAAGTTAAACTATACAAAATTAGAAATGTTTTTTCATATATTTTATATTTCTATTTATTTTTTTAGTTAACAATAATAACCCTGTGTAAAAAAAAAAACAGCTATTACCATTGCCACATTGAAGTTGAATTGCTATAAAAAAAATCTGAACAATGAGTAAATACACTAATTAGCTTTTTATGATCTATAGTATTATACTGTAGAATGAGAGTTTTTAAAATTTAAGTCTACCTCTATATTTACAGCACTTGTCGACGGGGAAAATGGAAATGTACACATTATAAGTGTCCAGGCATATGCACCATATATGGCAGTGGACATTATATAACTTTTGATCAGCAAAGATTTGGCTTCAGCGGAGACTGCAGTTATATTGCTGCTCAGGTATGAGCTGTGGGTAGACACAACAGCATTTGATTAGATATTTCATGAAAATAAAGTTACAAATAAACCTCTTCCTTCCAGAGGCAAAAGGTCATGCTCTTTTATTTTACAGAATAATTGTGGAAATAAAACTGGCAATTTTCACGTGATCACCGAGAATATGCCTTGTGGAACAACAGGAACTACATGTTCAAAGGCTGTAGGGATACTTTTGGGGGTAAGTTTTGTAGGTCTCAAGCTCATTTAGAGTAAAATAAAAGATGTTTCTAAAGGGTTGTGAAATACTAAAGGAAGCTGTACAGCATGTAAACACTGTTACATATGGTATAACACAATGATAGTGCTCATAATTTTTTCATTTAAAAGACCAGTAAAGGATTTTTTCTGTATTTTCTTCAACATTTGAAAGAGATATCGAATGATTATCAGTCACCCGATGCAATATTTGTATTGAGAACTGACCTGTGCTGAAATTGGGTTTGGGTTTCATGACTCTTTAATATTATATGTCATGCAGTATAATTTTAGTTTTTTCTTTTAGTTTTCAATTTTATTTATTTTTTATAACAACTTCTCTTGCCCACTTACACACAGAGGACTTGGCTGCTGCTTTCTGATGGGACTGTAAAAGCCACTGATACTGGAAGTGGTCCAAAGATCAAGTACAATGAGAGACACATCGGAATGTACCTTGTCATTGATGCTAACATCGGACTGACAATTTTTTGGGACCGCAAAACCACCGTCCGCATCATTCTGCAACCTCAACACATGGTCAGTTGAAGTCATGAAACATGATCGGCAGTTTTTCATGTTTTGCGCTAACATTTCCAGACAATTTACAATAGTCCCTCAATTTAATTTATTTGTAGTCCAACCTCTTTGCTTTGTTAAATTTTCACAGGGAGACGTTTGTGGCTTGTGTGGAAATTTCAATGGAAATGGAAAAGATGACTTCACGACTCAGGGAAATTTGCCAACTACAAATGTATTGGAGTTTGTGGATAGCTGGAAAGTGTTAAGCACCTGCCCTGATGCAAAACCAGACTTTAACCCGTGCCTTGAGACCCCCAATCGAGAGACATGGGCAAAAATACAATGTAGCATCATAAAAGAAGAAACATTCAAAGACTGCCATAACAAGGTACAGATGGAAAGCATTTTGTGTCAATAAATTGAAGTTTCCTGTAACGTGGTATACAAGAATCCAACATTTAAGGTGGGAAATGGATGTTTCCACAGGTGGATCCAAACCCATATTATGAAAACTGTGTGAGGGACACATGCTCATGTGACACAGGTGGAGATTGTGAGTGCTTCTGTACTGCTGTGGCAGCTTACGCTCAAGCCTGCAATGATGCGGGTGTTTGTGTCGCTTGGAGAACACCTGAGATCTGCCGTAAGCATCTTTAATTCTATTGCACATTTTAAATCTGTAACCTTTGAATGCGATATTCATGCAGATTCTGAATCTGTGGATTCAGTATCTTCAGCCATTGTGCTGGAGAAAAAGAGATGAATGAATTGATTGTCTAATTTGATCAATGCTTAAAGTGTTTTCTTTCTTTCAATAATATACTGTAGTTACATTGCATTTCATTTAGTTTGTTTGTACACATTTATACTTATATTCATGTTTCTCTGTCAGCTGTGTACTGTGACTTCTACAATGAACATGGAGAATGCACATGGCACTACAGTCCTTGTCATACACCTTGCTACAAAACCTGTCTCAACCCTGATGGTATCTGCAATACCACTTTACCCAACCTAGAAGGTGAGTACACACTGTTTTGTATTTTTGAAGACTAAGTGTTCCCGGACTCCACATTCCCTCCCCTTTCCCCCACATTTCCAGCCCTGGTAACAAGTTAAGAATGCTTTTTTTTTTTTGGATGATTATTTATCAAACGTTTTCACAGTAATCTTAAAGGTGCCCTAGAACCCTTTTTCACAAGATGTAATATAAGTCTAAGGTGTCCCCTGAATGTGTCTGTGAAGTTTCAGCTCAAAATACCCCATAGATTTTTTATTATTCAATTTTTTATCTGTCTATTTTGGGGCATAATTAGAAATGCGCCGTTTCTGTGCGTATCCCCTTTAAATGCTTGCGCTCCCCGCCCCCAAACTCACGACTCTATAATACATTGCATAAACAAAGTTCACACAGCTAATATAACCCTCAAAATGGCTCTTTACAAAGTGTTCGTCAAGCAGCATCAGATCATGTAAGTATAGTATTTATTTGGATGTTTTTTGATTCGGAATGAGTTTGATAGTAGCTAGGCTGCGGCTAACGGGGCTAAAGCTAACATTACACACTGTTGGAGAGATTTATAAAGAATGAAGTTGTGTTTATGAATTATACAGACTTTATATAGTAGACGTTGTAGACTTTATAAGTGTTTTAACATGGCTCTGGTAAGAAACAATGGTAACTTTAACCACATTTAACAGTATATTAGCAACGTGCTAATGAAATTTTTAGAAAGACAATTTACAAATATTACTACAAATATCATGATATCATGGATCATGTCAGTTATTATTGCTCCATCTGCCATTTTTCGCTATTGTCCTTGCTTGCTTACCTGCATAAAGTCCGTTGATTCGGCTGTGCAGCTCTAGACGTTAATACTGGCTTGTCTAACGCCTTGAACATGGGCTGGTATACACTGTTAGACCTTGCCGGGCTTTTTTACAGTAAAATACTGGCAACACCGTTGCCAGTAATTTACTGTTGATTGTACAGTTATTTACTGTAAACTACAGTATGTTACTGTAAAGATATCATGCACTAAATTAAAACTCGTGTTACTTCATTTCATTTGCAGAAACTAACTGCCTCAAATTGTCAGACTGTCATTTAAATTTACAAACTAAGTTTTATTATATGCTAATAATATGAACATATCATTATGATGAACTTATTTCTTTAGAATTCAATAAAAACATTTTAAATAAAAAGACTGTCACTGCACCAGCAACTACACAGTCACCATCTGTTAAATAAAACAACATGCAGCATATCACCAATGTCTCTAGATCTTCTCCTGAACCTAAGCACAGGCTCTACTCTTCAGCACAATGGTGATCCGCAAAACTCAATTTTACAGTAAACTGTTTTTTAACTAACAGTTTGTAACTGTTAAAATACATTTTGTGGGTGTGTCTTTTTATCTTACACCTTTAACCCTTTCAACCCCACAGGAACATCCTCTAGTGTCCACACTACAGAGTAAAAGTAACAATGATGCTATGTTGCAGTGAGATAAGTTAATATTTAAGTGATGATTGAACATTAATGCTGAACACCTGCTGTTAACAAGCAGAACCCCTGAAAAGAGGAACAAGAATGGAATAAATACGAACAGAAACTACAACTACGAGCAGAACTACAACTGTCTTCCAGCCATTACACATTATTACACTTATTACTGACCAGATTAACTTTATTTCTACAAAAGAAATCTTATTGAGAATTAACAGAAGTTTAGATGTTGATATTTTGGTGAAAATGTTTGGTTTGATGTTACCATTGAGGAGATCAGTGTTTGCTTTAGTTGAGCTCTTTACCCATGACTTTTTAATACATCAGTTTTTTTTCTCTCTGGCTGTTTAAATTATTCATATAATTATGGCAGAATCAAATATAAAGAAAAAAATGTTTTTGAGTGCTGATAGTTAAGTTTTGGCAAAGACATAACCTCACATAGTCTTTTGGTTCACTGGTTTCATACTGTGTTTTGTTCATTGTTACATTATTAACAGACATTTTTCATTATTGCCACTGTGAAACTACAGCAAGAGTTCCAACTACAACCAGCTAAAAAGAGTTTATTTTTAAATGCCATGCACTAAAAACAGCTGCAGCATTATTTACACACACAGATATCAAAAATCAGCACATCAATCTCAACAATGGTGGCAATAAAGCTGCATAATTTATTCATTCTGCAGTGCATGCTGGGAGTTTTGTACTATGCTGGCATCCAGCATGCATTGCAACATTAAACTTTTGGATGTCACCATTGTTGAGATTCATATTCTGATTGTTGATGTCTCTGCTGTCCAAGTTATGCAGGAGCTCAAAATATTTTATGCATTATAAGACTTATATATTCTACTAAATATTACTGAATACATTTCTCCTATATGATTACTGAAACGTCGCTGGTTCTTATGCTGTTGTCACAGATATAGTACAATTAATAAAGATAAAATATCCATTAAATCAAAGACTAGACACAGAAAGAGATCAGTGAATTAGACAAGTGTAAGATGATTACAGAATCATCACAACAGCCAAAACACCTGATCTACTTTATGTTGGCCTTTTCTTGCCATAACAAATGTGTTTTATAAACACTCAGTTACAGCAGCCAGAGAAAGCTAATGTGAAAGAGTCAAGAGCCCAACTAAAGCAGACACTTGTCACCACGATGGTGACTGCAAACTTCAATACATTTTTATTTTCAATAAAACATCAACATCCATATCTGTTAATTCCCAACAAGAACTTCTTTACGTGTATGAAAGAAATAATGTCAAACTGGTTTGAGAATGAAGTCAGTTGTAGTTCTTGTGTTTCTGCTCGTGTCATTTTTCTGGTCTTGTTTCTCTGTCCTTCAGTGATTCTGCTTATCAGGTGTTCATCAGTGTCTGAATTCACTCACTTCTTTTCATTCACTCTGTCAAGTGGACTATATAGTGAACTAATGTAGGGAATAATGAATGAGGGTATATGGTGTGATTTAGAACACAGCCTCTGAGTGTCGACTTTGAGCATTGTTAACTAACAGTATATTCCTGTAGGCTATTTTCTTGAAGATGACAAATATTACCCAGAATGCAATGTTTTCTACAGTATATTACTGTTTTAATGGAAAATGGTTTGTTACTGTCAGAATTTGGCCATTTTTCTACAGCAAGGTCTAACAGTGTATGCTAAAGTTGGTGGCGAACATATTAATGATCCAGGCTGTTGCGTCACAGTCGGTGTTATGTTGAGATTCGCATGTTCTTCAGAGGTCTTTTGCAAAAATCAAATTTACATAAGAAGGAGGAAACAATGGTGTTTGAGACTCACTGTATGTCATTTCCATGTACAGAACTCTAATTATTTTTATTTTTGTTTTAATCACACTTTATTCTATTCCACCAAATGGAAAAACAATAAAACCAAAATGGATAAATGGCTTGAATATTCGATCTCTACATGGGAGGGAATAAAACGCCCCTTTCCGCTGATTGGTCAACCAAAGATCAAGCAGCGCCATCAGTTCTTGCTCTCCAGAATCAGCTCCGCGCATTGCGCAACAGAATAGTAGCTATATCCGATACATTTGTATGGATTATTACAGAGTTTATTGCAACTGCGTTTAATCTCATTCTCATCAAACAGCCAGACTAATAAATGGCTTGACACAACCCGTACCAGGGCAGAGCCTAGACAGAGCTTTCTTCTACATTCGCGTGCCGTGAAATATTAAAAAATATGAAAAATTTAATTTATCTTGGCATAGTCAAATAACAAGAGTTCAGTACATGGAAATGACATACAGTGAGTCTCAAACTCCATTGTTTCCTCCTTCTTATATAAATCTCATTTGTTTAAAAGACCTCCGAAGAACAGGCAAATCTCAACATAACACCGACTGTTACGTAACCCAATATTTGCATATGCCAGCCCATGTTCCCAACATTATGAAAGGCATTAGACAAGGACAGCCAGAAACGTCTGGATCTGCACAGGTGAATCAACAGACTAGGTAAGCAAGCAAGAACAATAGCGAAAAATGGCAGATGGAGCAATAATAACTGACATGATCCATGATATCATGATATTTTTAGTGATATTTGTGAATTGTCTTTATAAATGTTTCGTTAGCATGTTGCTAATGTACTGTTAAATGTGGTTAAAGTTACCATCGTTTATTACTGTATTCACGGAGACAAGAGCCGTCGCTATTTTCATTATTAAACACTTGCAGTCTGTATAATGCATAAACACAACTTCATTCTTTATAAATCTCTCCAACAGTGTAGCATTAGTGTAGCACTCAAATTCATTCAGAATCAAATGTAAACATCCAAATAAATACAATACTCACATAATCCGATGTATGCATGCCGCATGCATGACGAACACTTTGTAAAGATCCATTTGAGGGTTATATTAGCTGTGTAAACTTTGTTTATGCACTGTTCAAGGCAAGCGCGAGCTCCGTGGGCGTGGAGCACGAGAATTAAAGGGCCAGTAGCCCTGAATCAGCTCATTTATAATAATGAAACGCCCCTTTCTGCTGATTGGTCAACCAAACATTAAACTGTGCCGTCATCAGTTCTTCCGCAGTTCAGGAAGTGACCAATCAGCGGAAAGGGGCGTTTCATTCCCGCCCACATGTTGAGATCAAATATTCAAGTTGTTTATTCATTTTCTACCCCAGAACGAAAAACCAAAAAAATCAAGCCAAATTCTTGTTTTTCGTTTTGTTTGAAAAAAATGAAAAACGAAAAAGGTGGCGTTTTTCATTTTCTGATTTCATTATTAAATCAAAAAACAAATGACCAAAAGATACACGGACCACGGACCCTTTAATTATACCAATCCTGTTGGCCTAATCTTTCTTTCTCTGTGAGAATATTGTAAAACATTTGAAAAATGTGATTTCATATACAACAGCAACGACCAAGGAGAACAAAATTTCTTTCACACCTCTTTTTTTTTAAAAAACACATTCTACTTGCAAGACAACTCTGCAATCTACAGGGAAAGAAAATATTTGTATGTTAAGCTTTATTATCTGCATAGCAACCCATTACAGGCAATGTTAAAGTTCATTTACTCTTTCATTTATTTGTTCATTTACTCACCCTTTAGCCATCCTAGGTGTGTATGACTTACTTCTTTCAGACAAATACAATCTGAGTTATATTAATAATCACCCTGATGCTCCAAAGCTTTATAATGGCAGTGTATGGAAACCACCTGTTTGAAGCTCTAAAAGACAGATGGATGAGCCCAGAATGTAAATGTGAAGTGCAAGTTTTATATTACGAAATATTGCATTTCTCTATGGACAATTTGGTAGTAGGCAATGTTTATAACAAGCAGTGTTTGAGGGAAATGTGGTTCTTTTTTTATCTTATTTTTAGTACAGTAAGCAAAATTCAGCATTTTTCACGTTAAACATTTTAGAATGTGCCTGTCTGTGTACTCTTATATAAGAATAAGTGTTCACCAGATTTCATCTAGTTCAGTGGTTCTCAACCTTTTTTGGGCCAGCGCCCCCTATCCATTATCCAGGTCCTTTACCGCCCCCCAAACACACACACAAACACAAAAAGGATAAATGTCTTTATTGAAAGTATGCTGATAATTATTCTGTATTAATAATAATAATGTGTATAATTCACATCTGTGTTTTCTTCTTCTTCTTCTTCTTATTATTAGTAATATTAAATCCGTAACTTTTTTGTATTTAAAATGTAGGCTACCAAATTTATATAGGCCTAATCGGTGAGTAGCCAACATCATGAATCCATTTTCCAAACTGTGTTTTTGTCTTATCCTGAATCACTACTACACACCTAATAAGAGTTTATTTTGGGACTATTAGACTGGTTCGAGTCGGCACCGCTGCGGAGTACAGTACCTGCAGTACCAAGACACCTGCAGTTTAGTTTATTTACCACTAGAGCTCCAAAAGTTACGGATTGCAGCTTTCATAATTAAAAAGCATGTCACTGAAAGCCAAATAACAGATTTGATTTGACTGAACAGTGGCAGGCAGACCTTAAGTTGTGCCGGGACAAGCCGAAACCTCCGAAATCTGATCCGGCACCTCATTTGGGGGATCCCCCTCTCATAAGACCAAAAGTGGTCCATGCCGTGTTTTGTGTTTTCCGACACATAGGCCTACGCAACATATAAAGCAGTGGCTGTCAATTTTTTTTTTAAAGAACGAAAATTTTTTAATTGACGCGACCAAACCAAGCATAAGAATACTAAAATATATAATATACATAAAATATATAATATACTTATACAGAACAAGAATAAAAACTTATAAGTAGCTATAAACAAGCCCAAACGAATTAATTTGAGGCGAAACTGAAAGTAAAAACTGGTGTTCTCAAGCAGCCTCTCGTTCGGCACGAATTCAAATGTTTCCATATTAGCAATGTATGTGGATGCTGTACTTTTATTTATTATGTCAAACAGGATTTGTACTTCACTCCCGTTTCAATATCAACGAAAAAAATCATCCTCTTCACATGAGCAAAAAATGTGTTTGTCAGGACCAGTTTCAGCGGTGGTCACGCTGAACGGCACAGATAGGATACTATTGAGTAGGCTATGTAAAATGAGCAGTGTAATTTTTATATGTTTTGGCTGACGGTATTTTATTTTGATAATGAACAGTCTGCCATGTCAAGTTTGCAATGAATAAGTTGAGTGCGCATGCGAGGCGCCGGCGCGATCACTTCAACTGTTTCCTTATACCAGCAGAAACAACTTAAATAGACTTAGGCTACTCCGTAATTTACAGATATGAGTAAGACATTATTCGATACTGCGAAGTTTACTTTTATACACTCACACTAAAAACAGAACATTGTGCTTTTGCAAAATAAAGAAAACAGGATGCGCTTTTTGCCATATCTGTTTCCTTTCCTTGAACTTGTTTGTGGAGCGCCGCGCCTCACAAAAATGAATCAGACTCAGCAGTATATAGGCTACTATTGGGCACAGTTTTTTCTTTCGCTTTGTTAATCAATTAAGTCAAATATATTTTGTGATATAAAGAATACATATAAATTATATAATTACATAAATTATAGACATATAAACTTCAATGACGATGTTTTCTGAAACTTAAGCGTGCACGTCGCATGCTTTGCATTATGAAGGGAATTTGTGACTAAAGAGAGAGCTATTTGTGTTGTCGGATATCGTTTTATTAAAATGCTGTGAGGAGACGCAGAAGAACTGATGAAATACTGGTTAAACGCGTAGCTATATGCCCATACACTGGCAGTCTCCACATGAACGCGGTTGCGCACAAAATACGAGTTTAAACATCTGATTTCTATGTCGAGGGCTTTTTGTCAGACTTTGTTGGGCCTAATGCATAATACCATGGTGTTTTATGCACAAATGGTCACTACACACCATCAGTATGCTAATAAATGGTTTCCATCACCCTAACGCGCATATTATGAATGGAAGAATAGGAATGTAAGATTGTGACACCTTATAAACCGAAAGAATAAGGAATAGCATAAATCAGTTTAATTAAAACATAAAAATGTAAATTAATAAAAGATTTAAAAAAGGACAAATGAGTAGACATTTAAAATGGTTGTGCAATACTTGTTTTATGTTAAATGTTTGATTATTCATGTTAAATGTAAAAATGCTAAATAAAATAGAACAATAAATTAATAAATATAGTAGGCCTATATTAAAAATAAATAGACATGAGACTGTTTATTGACATCTTTAAAACATAGTTAATAAAGACAGCATTTAAAAACAATTTGACAGGTTTTTTTTTTTTATCCATTTGAAAATATAGTTAAAATATGCTATTATAAACTCGTAGGGGCAACAAATCAACTTCCGACTCTCTTCCATGCCACTCAGAGTATGGGCTGTACGGTCATTTCAGTGCTAATGTGTGCACTTCTTTTACAGTCTATGGTGTGCACTTAGGTTTTATTACGCATTTAGGAGAGTATTGCAAGAAGCTGCTTACATTAATCTTACTTTCGAAAAAAATAAATAAATACAATCATGATTTTTCATGAAAAATGATGTTATAATTATAGGCTTAAATACCTTGGTATCAGCTTGTTATCATCAATGGTATAATTAATTCAATTCAAATTTATTTGGTTCGTCATGATTAATTTGTGTCCATAATCAGTAAAATAAAAAATAAAAAAAACTTCTAACAAGAATAAACACATATGAACAATTAGATTAAATTATTATTGTATTATTAATTATTTTTAACTAAATTATCCAAGCAGCGTTTTGCGCTCAGATGTGACGGCGAAATTAGCCTACAGAATATATTTAATGACATTATATATAATGTCATTTTCTCCTTACAGTCTTGCGAGTTAACAATAATGCCCAGTAAATTATTTTGTGAACAAAGAAAGCATTTTGGCATTAGGCATTAAAAATGTAAAAGTTTTACCATTATAAATAGAATTTAGTTTCATTCATTTTAAAATTCGTCACTGGAGTGAATGGGAACATGATTTATTGAAAATATTTGAAAATATAAGTGGTTCTTAAGTCAATACTTTTTTAATGGCTTGTCAACTTTCCATTCCTCCGCTGGTTCAACGCTGGATTCAAGCCACCACCGGATTGCAGCGCGAAACACATTTTTGTGCACGTGAATTCTTGCCAGCGCTTGAGCGCTGGTCTATGACTGGAAAAAATAATCGTTGCAAAAGATACGATACATAGCCTAGCTTACATGTTGCGTTGAACTGGCAGATTTTAGAATGTTGTAGGCAATTCTTTTGCAAGTAATTACAAGTTTAATCTTGTCTTTCCTGGATCTTTGGTGTAAACTCGTGAACGCCCCCCAAGAACACCTGAACGCCCCCCTTTTAAAAATCTTGCTTCAAACGCCCCCTGGGGGGGGCGGTACCGCCCCCGTTGAGAAACACTAATCTAGTTAGATACATTACGGACAATGGCAGTGAAATGATTAGTTTCTAATCCCGGAGGATACTTTTTTTTTCATGATTTCATTTTTTTCCCCAGGATGTTATCCAAAATGTCCAGAGGATAAGCCTATTTATGATGAGCAAAATCAGATCTGTGTGGAGGAATGTACAACACCAGCACCTCCCACACCACCTACCCCCACACCGACAACTACCACAACGTCTACTACAACACCAGTACCTCCCACACCATCTACTACAACACCAGTACCTCCCACACCATCTACTACAACACCAGTACCTCCGACACCATCTACTACAACACCAGTACCTCCCACACCACCTACCCCCACACCGACAACTACCACAACGTCTACTACAACACCAGTACCTCCCACACCATCTACAACAACATCAGTACCTCCCACACCACCTACCCCCACACCGACAACTACCACAACGTCTACTACAACACCAGTACCTCCCACACCATCTACTACAACACCAGTACCTCCCACACCACCTACTCCCACACCGACAACTACCACGTCTACTACAACACCAGTACCTCCCACACATCTACTACAACACCAGTACCTCCCACACCACCTACTCCCACACCGACAACTACCACAACGTCTACTACAACACCAGTACCTCCCACACCGACAACTACCACAACGTCTACTACAACACCAGTACCTCCCACACCATCTACTACAACACCAGTACCTCCCACACCACCTACCCCCACACCAACAACTAGCACAACGTCTACTACAACACCAGTACCTCCCACACCATCTACTACAACACCAGTACCTCCCACACCACCTACCCCCACACCGACAACTACCACAACGTCTACTACAACACCAGTACCTCCCACACCATCTACTACAACACCAGTACCTCCCACACCACCTACCCCCACACCGACAACTACCACGTCTACTACAACACCAGTACCTCCCACACCATCTACTACAACACCAGTACCTCCCACACCACCTACTCCCACGCCGACAACTACCACAACGTCTACTACAACACCAGTACCTCCCACACCACCTACCCCCACACCAACAACTAGCACAACATCTACTACAACACCAGTACCTCCACACATCTACACAACACCAGTACCTCCCACACCATCTACTACAACACCAGTACCTCCCACACCACCTACCCCCACACCAACAACTAGCACAACGTCTACTACAACACCAGTACCTCCCACACCATCTACTACAACACCAGTACCTCCCACACCACCTACTCCCACACCGACTACCACAACGTCTACTACAACACCAGTACCTCCCACACCACCTACCCCCACACCGACAACTACCACAACGTCTACTACAACACCAGTACCTCCTACATCATCTACTACAACACCTGTACCTCCCACACCACCTACCCCCACACCAACAACTACCACAACGTCTACTACAACACCAGTACCTCCCACACCATCTACTACAACACCAGTACCTCCCACACCACCTACCCCCACACCAACAACTACCACAACGTCTACTACAACACCAGTACCTCCCACACCACCTACCCCCACACCGACAACTACCACAATGTCTACTACAACACCAGTACCTCCCACACCATCTACTACAACACCAGTACCTCCCACACCACCTACTCCCACACCGACAACTACCACAACGTCTACTACAACACCAGTACCTCCCACACCACCTACCCCACACCGACAACTACCACAACGTCTACTACAACACCAGTACCTCCCACACCATCTACTACAACACCAGTACCTCCCACACCGACAACTACCACAACGTCTACTACAACACCAGTACCTCCCACTCCATCTACTACAACACCAGCACCTCCCACACCACCTACCCCCACACCGACAACTACCACAACGTCTACTACAACACCAGTACCTCCCACACCATCTACTACAACACCAGTACCTCCCACACCACCTACCCCCACAACAACTACCACATTTTCATCGACGTCACCATGTATTATTATATGTGAGTGGTCTGAATGGTTCAATGTATATAATCCTGCATTAGGAGGTGGGGATGACTTGGAGACGTATGAAAATATTGCAGGAAGTGGAAAACAGATCTGTGAACAGCCAGAAGATATTGAATGTAGGGCTGTGGGCCAACCTGACATGAGCTTTGAAGATTTTATTCATTATTCAAAACAAGTTGCCCAGTGCAATGTTTCATATGGATTGGTGTGTAAGAAAGAACAACAGAATGCCCGACCCTATAAATGTTTTGACTATGAAATACGGGTTAAATGCTGTTTTGATTGTGCAACACCAGTACCTCCCACACCATCTACCCCCACACCGACATCTACCACAACATCTACTACAACACCAGTACCTCCCACACCATCTACTACAACACCAGTACCTCCCACACCACCTACCCCCACACCGACAACTACCACAACGTCTACTACAACACCAGTACCTCCCACACCACCTACCCCCACACCGACAACTACCACAACGTCTACTACAACACCAGTACCTCCCACACCATCTACTACAACACCAGTGCCTCCCACACCACCTACCCCCACACCAACAACTAGCACAACGTCTACTACAACACCAGTACCTCCCACACCATCTACTACAACACCAGTACCTCCCACAACGTCTACTACAACACCAGTACCTCCCACACCACCTACCCCCACACCGACAACTACCACAACGTCTACTACAACACCAGTACCTCCCACACCATCTACTACAACACCAGTGCCTCCCACACCACCTACCCCCACACCGACAACTAGCACAACGTCTACTACAACACCAGTGCCTCCCACACCACCTACCCCCACACCGACAACTACCACGTCTACTACAACACCAGTACCTCCCACACCACCTACCCCCACACCAACAACTACCACAACGTCTACTACAACACCAGTGCCTCCCACACCACCTACCCCCACACCGACAACTACCACAACGTCTACTACAACACCAGTACCTCCCACACCATCTACTACAACACCAGTACCTCCCACACCACCTACCCCTACACCGACAACTACAACGTCTACTACAACACCAGTACCTCCCACACCATCTACAACACCAGTGCCTCCCACACCACCTACCCCCACACCAACAACTAGCACAACGTCTACTACAACACCAGTGCCTCCCACACCACCTACCCCCACACCGACAACTACCACAACGTCTACTACAACACCAGTACCTCCCACGCCATCTACTACAACACCAGTACCTCCCACACCACCTACCCCCACACCGACAACTACCACGTCTACTACAACACCAGTACCTCCCACACCACCTACCCCCACACCGACAACTACCACAACATCTACTACAACACCAGTACCTCCCACACCACCTACCCCCACACCGACAACTACCACAACGTCTACTACAACACCAGTACCTCCCACACCACCTACCCCCACACCGACAACTACCACAACATCTACTACAACACCAGTACCTCCCACACCACCTACCCCCACAACGTCTACTACAACACCAGTACCTTCCACGCCATCTACTACAACACCAGTGCCTCCCACACCACCTACCCCCACACCGACAACTACCACAACATCTACTACAACACCAGTACCTCCCACACCACCTACCCCCACACCGACAACTACAACACCAGTACCTCCCACACCACCTACCCCCACACCGACAACTACCACAACGTCTACTACAACACCAGTACCTCCCACGCCATCTACTACAACACCAGTACCTCCCACACCACCTACCCCCACACCGACAACTACCACGTCTACAACAACACCAGTACCTCCCACGCCATCTACTACAACACCAGTACCTCCCACACCACCTACCCCCACACGACAACTACCACGTCTACTACAACACCAGTACCTCCCACACCACCTACCCCCACACCGACAACTACCACAACATCTACTACAACACCAGTACCTCCCACACCACCTACCCCCACACCGACAACTACAACACCAGTACCTCCCACACCACCTACCCCCACACCGACAACTACCACAACGTCTACTACAACACCAGTACCTCCCACGCCATCTACTACAACACCAGTACCTCCCACACCACCTACCCCCACACCGACAACTACCACGTCTACAACAACACCAGTACCTCCCACGCCATCTACTACAACACCAGTACCTCCCACACCACCTACCCCCACACCGACAACTACCACGTCTACTACAACACCAGTACCTCCCACACCACCTACCCCCACACCGACAACTACCACAACGTCTACTACAACACCAGTACCTCCCACACCGACAACTACAACACCAGTACCTCCCACACCACCTACCCCCACACCGACAACTACCACAACGTCTACTACAACACCAGTACCTCCCACGCCATCTACTACAACACCAGTACCTCCCACACCACCTACCCCCACACCGACAACTACCACGTCTACAACAACACCAGTACCTCCCACGCCATCTACTACAACACCAGTACCTCCCACACCACCTACCCCACACCGACAACTACCACAACATCTACTACAACACCAGTACCTCCCACACCACCTACCCCCACACCGACAACTACCACGTCTACTACAACACCAGTACCTCCCACACCATCTACTACAACACCAGTGCCTCCCACACCACCTACCCCCACACCGACAACTACCACAACGTCTACTACAACACCTGTACCTCCCACGCCATCTACTACAACACCAGTACCTCCCACACCACCTACCCCCACACCGACAACTACCACAACGTCTACTACAACACCAGTACCTCCCACACCACCTACCCCCACACCGACAACTACCACAACATCTACTACAACACCAGTACCTCCCACACCACCTACCCCCACACCGACAACTACCACGTCTACTACAACACCAGTACCTCCCACACCATCTACTACAACACCAGTGCCTCCCACACCACCTACCCCCACACCGACAACTACCACAACGTCTACTACAACACCTGTACCTCCCACGCCATCTACTACAACACCAGTACCTCCCACACCACCTACCCCCACACCGACAACTACCACAACGTCTACTACAACACCAGTACCTCCCACACCACCTACCCCCACACCGACAACTACCACAACATCTACTACAACACCAGTACCTCCCACACCACCTACCCCCACACCGACAACTACCACGTCTACTACAACACCAGTACCTCCCACACCATCTACTACAACACCAGTGCCTCCCACACCACCTACCCCACACCGACAACTACCACAACGTCTACTACAACACCTGTACCTCCCACGCCATCTACTACAACACCAGTACCTCCCACACCACCTACCCCCACACCGGCAACTACCACAACGTCTACTACAACACCAGTACCTCCCACACCACCTACCCCACACCGACAACTACCACAACATCTACTACAACACCAGTACCTCCCACACCACCTACCCCACACCGACAACTACCACGTCTACTACAACACCAGTACCTCCCACACCATCTACTACAACACCAGTGCCTCCCACACCACCTACCCCCACACCGACAACTACCACAACGTCTACTACAACACCTGTACCTCCCACGCCATCTACTACAACACCAGTACCTCCCACACCACCTACCCCCACACCGACAACTACCACAACACCAGTACCTCCCACACCACCTACCCCCACACCGACAACTACCACAACGTCTACTACAACACCAGTACCTCCCACACCACCTACCCCCACACCGACAACTACCACAACATCTACTACAACACCAGTGCCTCCCACACCATCTACTACAACACCAGTACCTCCCACACCACCTACCCCACACCGACAACTACCACAACGTCTACTACAACACCTGTACCTCCCACGCCATCTACTACAACACCAGTACCTCCCACACCACCTACCCCACACCGACAACTACCACAACGTCTACTACAACACCAGTACCTCCCACACCACCTACCCCCACACCGACAACTACCACAACATCTACTACAACACCAGTACCTCCCACGCCATCTACTACAACACCAGTACCTCCCACACCACCTACCCCCACACCGACAACTACCACAACGTCTACTACAACACCAGTACCTCCCACATCACCTACCCCCACACCGACAACTACCACAACGTCTACTACAACACCAGTACCTCCCACACCACCTACCCCCACACCGACAACTACCACAACATATACTACAACACCAGTACCTCCCACACCACCTACCCCCACACCGACAACTACCACAACGTCTACTACAACACCAGTACCTCCCACACCATCTACTACAACACCAGTGCCTCCCACACCATCTACTACAACACCAGTACCTCCCACACCACCTACCCCCACACCGACAACTAGCACATCTACAACACCAGTACCTCCCACACCACCTACCCCCACACCGACAACTAGCACAACGTCTACTACAACACCAGTGCCTCCCACACCACCTACCCCCACACCGACAACTACCACAACGTCTACTACAACACCAGTACCTCCCACACCACCTACCCCCACACCGACAACTACCACGCAGTCTACTACACCAGTACCTCCCACACCACCTACCCCCACACCGACAACTACCACAACGTCTACCACGACACCTGTACCTCCCACGCCATCTACTACAACACCAGTACCTCCCACACCACCTACCCCACACCGACAACTACCACAACGTCTACTTCAACACCAGTACCTCCCACACCATCTACTACAACACCAGTACCTCCCACACCAACATCTAATACAACAAAAATAACTCCTGAAACTGGAACAACGACAAAACCAGAGACTTCACCACAAATTATCATAACAACAACTACCACAAAGCCTACTACGAAGATAACTACTACACCTACTCCTACACCTACTCCTACACCAACTCCACACTACGACTGTCCTGAATGGGACAAAAATGTACAATTTAATATACTTTATTTTTATACATTTATTTTTATACATTTTATACATATTATATATATATAGAGAGAGAGTACACAGAAAACAGAGACTCTATTTCAATTTTGCATTATCAGTCTTTCTAATTCTAGCACATTTTTCATTATCACCAGACCAACGAGACCTTCATCTTGTGTAACTGCACCATGGCAAGGTGCATTGAAGACAACGTCATTGAAATTATCCCATTTGAATGTCCTCCACTGCAGAACATCACCTGTGAAAATGGCAAGAATCCTGTGCTTGTTTATGATGAGCACTACTGCTGCCAATATTACACATGTGACTGTGAGTAAATTGGTCTTCACAATCTATGATTCATTGTCTATGTAATCATTTAAATTATTAGCAATGATTAAGCCCAATGTGCTTGATTTAAATTGTTATGCTTCCATGGTATCCTTGAAAATTGTTGATTTTTCCCCCTAGGAAAAAATCCTGTTGTGAGACAAAACAATGGCACTGACATATTTTAAGATATGTGACTGCAAGTTGCTTTAAGTTAAAACAGTTCAAACATGCATTTTAGTCTGGGACTAGGTTTGAGCCTTGTTTGTGAAACCAGTATTAGGGTTAGGTTTTTAAAAGAGAACTTTTTAAAATAATATTTTAAGTGTAAACAATGCAGTTATGTGTAATTTACTTTATTCACATTAAGTTTATTTGCTTTGACGTGGTACAAGTAAATAACATAAATTGTAATAAATTGGCACTTTCCTGTCTCTGTCACAGGTTAAATGATTAAGTGGTTGTAATGACATTATTACTTCTTAAAATATCAAGTGATATTTTCAAGATAATATACACAGTATTAACCAAATTCAAGTAGCTTGTTTAGTTCAAATAATTGAATGTTTTTTTTTGTTTGTTTTTTTAGATATTTTTGTCAAATAATAATAATAATACATATTATTTTTTGTAGGCTTTTGTGAAGGCTGGGGTGATCCGCATTACATCACATTTGATGGACTCTTCTACAGTTATCAAGGAAACTGCACTTACATATTAATGGAGGAAATAAGGCCTCATTACCATTTAAAGATCTACATTGACAATGTCTATTGTGACCCTGTTGAGCATGTATCCTGTCCCAGATCCATTATTGTGTCTTACAACAAACAAGTCATAACACTTAAGAATCACAATCTCATCGGAGGTGCAGACCTAGAGGTGAGACTTTCTAGCTTTGGAATGATTGTGTGCTTTGTCTGCATTACAGTGTAAGTATCCTATGTTTTTCTTGTCTCCTGTCCTAACAGGTTATTAAGGATGATGTTAAGTTAAATCTGCCATATGCTTTCAATGGTGTGAGGGTTATAAGCTCAGGTCTAGACTTGTTCCTGAGTATTCCACAGCTGGGTGTTGATATAACATTTGGAGCCACTGGCTTTAGCATCAACCTGCCATTCCAGCATTTCGGAAACAACACACAAGGTCACTGTGGTAAGTCAGCCGTCCCCCATTTTTGTATGGACATCACAATGTGGATGATATATGAAGGATTTGTATTTGTGCATTATCCGTCTGAATTGTTCCTAATAATTCTCACTAAGGAACGTGCAACAACAACCAGGCTGATGACTGCATGCTTCCTGGAGGGATCTTGGTGGACGACTGTGCAGTGATGGCGGATTACTGGCCAGCCAGTGGTGTGAATGGTGAAATGTGCACTCCACCAACTGCATTACCTACCGTTGGTGGTGATATCAAACCTACAACTGAGCCATGCCAGGCCCATCCTGAGTGCAACCTCCTCAGCAGCGAGTGAGTTGATTTTTATTTTTTTTTTTACTATAAAATTTAAATACACTAGGCTTTGAAAGTGATATTTGCCACTTCTATCTTCCTCAGGCTGTTCGAAGCATGCCATTCCCATGTGTCCCCCGAAAAATTCTTTTTAGGATGTCAATATGATAGTTGTCATATGAGCAACCCTGCCGTGGTGTGTACCAGTCTGCAGAGCTACGCAAGGGCTTGTTCTCAATTAGGGATCTGCATACACTGGAGGAACTACACTAACCTTTGCAGTAAGTTTTATTAACTTTTATTAATTTTATATCATAATGTTCCTTTATCGAAACTTTCTGTTGTACCTTTCCAGGTTCAAATTTCTTTTTCTTTCTGATCTCTGGACCCCATATTATTGGAAGCTATAGAGTATTTAAGTGTAGCATTTGTGTTTTTTTCCACAGATATTGAATGCCCAGCAGATAAAGTCTTCAATCCTTGTGGTCCAGCTGAGCCACCAAGCTGTGATGATATGTATGCCCATTTATCCACATTTTTAAATAATTTAGGCAATTGTGGAAATTAATGTTTAGTTCTGGTTCAGTATAGTAAATTAAGGGATGGGAAAATGGCAGATATGTACTTCAAAATAATCTGCTATATTATCCGGTTTAAGAGTTAATTAAGCCTGTTATGCGGATTTGTTCCTAAATGTTCATTGGAATAAATCTCAGGTGATATGTGTGTAATAAAAAAAAGTTTAAATACTCTACTAATTGCAGACCTGGACAGAACACCATCATAGTGCCCACAGAGGGCTGCTTCTGTCCTGAGGGCACGATGCTCTTCAACAAGGAGACAGGAGTCTGTGTGAACAAATGCGGTAAGAAGTGTGTGCGTGCTTTAGGCATTCAAATTGAGTGTGCCTTTCTGCATTATCCTGCAAGTCTTAGCCCCTTTTTGTATCTTTATGATTTTATTTTTCTGTTTTGTTTTTAGGATGCCTGGACTCCTCTGGGACACCACGCGAGGTACAGCAGTATTTAAAATGTTAAAGGGTTAGTTCACACAAAACTGAAATTTCTGTCATTAATTACTCACCCTCATGTTGTCCCAAACCTTTAAGACCTTCATCTGTCTTCGGAACACAAATGAAGATATTTTTGATGAAATCCGAGGGTACCTCAAAAGGCCTGTGTGTGGATCAGATACCCTTGGATTTCTTAAAAAATATCTTGATTTGTATTCCGAAGACAGACGAAGGTCTTACAGGTTTGAGACGACATGAGGGTGAGTACTTATGACAGAAATTTTATTTGTGGGTAAACTAACCCTTTAATTCAACTGTTCACTCAATATAAGTATTTAATTTCATAGTTATTAAACTTCAAGGTAATTACAGAATGCATTGCAACAAGCTTTGTAAAAAAAAAAATGTAATCCAAGATGGCACGAGAGAACTGAATTATTAGAATTCATCCTTATTCATTCACTACTGAAAAAAAAAAAAATATATATATATATATATATATATATATATATATATATATATATATATATATATATATATATATATATATATATATATGTGTGTGTGTGTGTGTGTGTGTGTATTTCTCTTTCTATTTTTCTTGAGATATATTTTAGCTTAGCAATATACTAATGTCAAGCTCTTTATGTGAATTGTGCTATTTGTAATTGCTGCCTACTGCATGTATAGTTTCTTTTGTTTGTTTTGGCAGTTCGATGAGGTTTTCGAGTACAACTGTGAAGAGTGTATCTGTGATAAGGCCAGCAAATCAGTGATCTGTAAGCCCAAGAAGTGTTCTGATGCGACTCCTGAGAGCTGCACTGATCCTGGCTTCGTGCTTGTCAATGTCACCAATCCTTCAGACCCATGCTGCAGCAAACAAGTTTGCAGTAAGACAAGCTTATTTACAGTATTTTTAAAGGGGTTTGCTTTAGGTTTGAATCACCTAAGTCTCCTCTACTCTGTTTTTTTTAAAATGTAGATTGTGATGTCAACATGTGCCCACCTTTGGATAAAAAGTGTACAGTCGGATATGCGCCAGTCCTGGAAGTGCCTAACGGAAAATGCTGTCCAGAAATCAAATGCGGTATCACTATTGTTCACACTTCATTTTGTGTCATTCGTATGCCTGTTTTCATCTCATATACTGTCTGTATCACCTTAAATATAATTCTATATAATGTTGTGTTCTTTTGTGGTTTGCCTCCTTAGAGCCAAAGAAAGTGTGTGTCCACAAAAACATTGAGTATGAGGTAAAACTAAAATGAAAAACTGAAATATAATTTTTGTTTGATTAAATAATGATTAATGAAAGTTTTACACGCTCAATTTTCTCTCCCCTCACTTCCCTCAGCCTGGTACCGACATCCCAGTCGTTGACTGTCAGGAATGTAGCTGTACATGGGACGTGGATCCTAAAACGCAGCTGTTCAAGATCAAATGTGGATTTGTGCAGTGCAATGAGGAATGTGATCGTGTAAGTTGTTTGACAAGCTTTTGATTGGCTTGTCTCAGGAATGAGTACAATTTCGTTGACTTCATTTGATGTTGGTTTTCCCCAGGGTTATAAATATGTTGAAACAAGCTTGGACGAATGCTGCGGAAAGTGTGTGCAAACTCACTGCATCGTCAACATCAATGGCTTCAATCAAATACTGCCGGTAAGTTCAAATGTCAAAAGCTCATTCACCTTGAGGTGTGACTGAAAAGGACAAAAGGCCTAAATAAACATTCAAGTTAAATGGAAATTAAAGGAATAGTTATTAGAATTTAATTTTTTTCTTCGGACACAAAATGAAACTGTTAATGCTGCTTTTTTCCATACAACAGAAGTGAATTGTCATCATCAGGGTTAAAAAAAAAACCTCCAAGCTGGACAAAAAAAAGCATTATAAAATTAGTTGTGCACTATAATGCAAGTTTTATATCGCTATTCCCTAAAAATCTAAATCTATAATTTTTGCAGTGTCCTTTAACAGAATTTGACCTCTTTTCATTTGTAGGAAGGAGCCACTTTGCCCATTCCAAACCAGGGCTGTGACAAAATCACATGCACTAAAGTTAATGGACAGTTCATCGCCGACAAACACACAGTCCAGTGTCCTCCTTTCAACATTTCCAACTGCCAGCCTGTCAGTACTTTAAATATCACACAAACACACATTTACATGTTATACTGACCAATCATGGCCATTAAATCACATTGATGCCATTCTGCTTTTGTGATTCTCTCTCCAGGGCACCGTTCAGGTGACAGCTGATGGCTGCTGCTATGTTTGTGAGTATTTTTTAAAAGAAAACAATGCATATTTTTGTTGATTTGAGTTGACTATTAATGTGCCCATGTGTGTTCAATTGCCTTTGTTTTTAGGTGTGGACAAAATCAAGGGATGTCAAGTACAGACCGCTCATGATTACATAAATCACAATGACTGTCAATCAGAGAGGAAAATGGACCTGACATTTTGTGGTGGAGATTGTACCAGTTTTAGCAAGTGAGTACATGCAGACTCTGTTACGAAACCTACATAGGCAGTATACTACCTGAAACACCCTTATAAGAGACCAATTTGAAATGCTTTACATATGTTTTCCTCTCTTTCTCGCATACACAGGTACACAGAACCTGGGTTGTCATCATGTAGCTGTTGCCAGGCCAAACGCTCAAGTAATCGCACAGTGAATCTTGGTTGCGTAAATGGAGATGTAATAACCCACACATACATCCATGTTGAAGAGTGCTCCTGTAGCAAAACTAACTGTCATGCAATGGGAGCGAGCCTAACACTCACTGAAGACGACGAAAGAAAACGCAGCTTCGGACTTCCGTGAGCAGCAGCAGTGAATCATTGACCCAAACTCTCTAAAAAACTACTCTCAAGTATCTTTGATCAGAAATTAATTTAAATTGCACATGCTTTGTTTAACATTTCTTTATCTATAGAGCTTTTAATTTTTCTTTGTTAAATGTGAACTCTTTTGCTTGCTTGAAATAAAAAAGCAATTAAAAAGGCATCTTAAAACTAAATTCATGCGTACTGAGTCTTGCACTGAGAATATTTATGTATTCCTATTAATTGCAAACTGGACAGATACTCTAAATTTACATTTATAGCATTTAAAGTTCATTTCATGATGTAGCATAACTACGGTGCACAAGACACAATGAAATGCAGTTAGCATCTAATCAGAAGTGCAAATACAAATATAAAATACAAAAAAAAAAGTGAACTATTTTCTGGTTTTCTGCATAAATTGGTCATGAAATTTGATTACATTTTCACCAAAGCCACAAAAATCAACACAATCAAACAGTCTTTTTGAGCATACTCATTAAACATACAAAGTGCTGGTGGAAAAAGTGAAACACTAGGCCTCTGGTGTCACTAAATGCTAATTGGAGTCAGGTGTTAGCAAACCAGGAGTCCAATCAATGAAACAAGAATAAAGGTGTGGTTTAGAGCTAAATTGACTTGTATAAACACCAAAAGAGTCAGTGTGCCTATTCACAAACAGCATTAGCTGATGTGAGCTATGTCTTGCAAAAAAAACAGATCTCAGAAGACCTACGATCAAGCGTTGTTGATATACATGTAGCTGGAAAGGGTCACAGAGTAATCTCAAAGACTTTAGATATTCATCAGTCCACAGTTAGACAAATTGTCTATAAACCAAGACGATATGGTACTGTGGTTACTCTCCACAGAAGTGGGCACCCAGCCAAGATTACTCCAAAGGCCCAAGGCAAAATGCTCAATGAGGTGAAAAAAATAGCTAAAGACTTGAAGGATTCATTGAAGCAGATTACATCTTTGTTCATTCCCCATCACTTCGATTTAGTTCTTAAATTTAGCTTTTAATTAGAGCTCTGTGGTATCACCAATAAATAACCAAGACCGTTCAAACATTTTCATGAAATTTATTCATAAAAAGATTTTGATTCGAACTGGTTCTTAGGCTCAGCTATCTACCATTGTAACCGGAACAAAATGTATCTGGCGTGGGCCATTCTGGAAGCCAAAAACACGGAAGTGTGAAAATGGCTAAAATTCCCAGTCCAAGGATGTGGGTCCACGGTCACGTGGTACAGGTAGGTCATCTTAGAAAATTATGCAGCGTTCATGCCGCCTCATATTTACCGTAATCTTCACAAGCTTCACGCTTGTGAGATGCACTGTGGGATTGTGAAGCTTGAATTGAAAACGCCCACTTCACGCCAGTGGACACCTACCATTACGGTGAGTGTCCACTGGCGCAGAGCGGGAAGAGCAGAGCAAGCGTTTTCAATTAACAGAATCTGCCCATGTTGCTGCATGGGAGATTTTAGAAGTGAGATACAGAAACCCATTTACAATTGCAAAATCGTACAGAGACAAGCTCCAGCCCTGGCCTTGAATGGGATCTAAGGACAGCTTTGAGCTCAGAGATTTTGTTGATTTCCTGCATAGTTGTGAGGCTGCCATGATCCATATCAAGGCTTTGTGGAAATCTTAAATGACTGTAATGAAAACAGGAAGATTTTTTTAAAGTTACCAGATTGGCTAGTGGTGAGATGGAACCGGAAGGTTATAGAAATAGAAGAGGACCCCTGGGGTTCATGGCACCATTTGTTCTGTGAGTGAAACAAATACTCTAGCAAATGTGCAGAAGAAGGTTGGTTGGAATGAGGAAGTTCCAGAGAACTTGAGACCTCAATGGGAGTCTTGGATCAGAGACTTATCCAATCTAGCTGAAATGGAAATCGAGAGGCTTCTTACCTTCAAATTTCGGCAAGGTCAAAATGTATGATACAGAGGCTGGAACTCTCAGCAGCAGTTGATGCAGTACAAACCAGCATACTTCGGAATGAACTAGAAATTCAAGTCGTTCTTGGCTACATAAACGATGATGCCAGATGGTTTCATATGTTCATAGCCAATCATATACAGAGAATCATATACAGGCTTATGTTGCCTCTGAGGACAATCCAGCCGATCATGCTTCTCGAGGTTTGACAGCAGAGCAACTTAAGACCTCAAATTGGCTCACAGGACCAAAGTTTCTTTGGCAAAAGGAGCTACCTGACAGAGAGTGCAAGGTGGGAGAAATGAAGAAAGATGATCCTGAACTACGCAAGGCTCTTGTGTGTAACACTAAGGGAAAAGAGAGCAGATCATTATTGGATCACCTACAGAAATTCTCTTTTTGGTCAAGGGTAGTTAAGGCAGTTGCTAGACTGAAACGCAAAATCAAAGAATTCAAAGGTGTAAAGCAAAGAACCAACAAAAGCACAAGCCTAGAAGAAAGGAAAGAAGCAGAACTTGTTATCATCAAGCTGGTTGAAAAGGAAGCATTCTCAGATGAGATAAAGAGTTTGAAGCTAAAGAAAGAAATCACCAAGAGCAAAGACAGTAGGCTGTACAAGTTAAATCCATTTCTGGATGAAGGTGGTATCCTAAGGGTTAGAGGACGCCTAAGTCAAGCCACGTTACACACGTATGTAAAGCATCCGACAATACTCTCAAAGAACACCCACATATCAACTTTACTTATTAAGCACTTTCACGAAAAGGTACATCATCAAGGACATGGAATGACAATGAACGAACTGCGAACTAATGGATGGTGGATCCTGGGATGCAGCAGTGTAGTCTTGTCACACATCTTCAAATATGTCAAATGCAGAAAGATATACAGAAGAGCAAAGAATAGGTGACTTACCGCAAGACAGAATAGAATCAGCTCCACCATTCACTTATGCTGGTATTGACTGTTTTGGTCCAATATATATTAAAGGAGGAAGGATGGATCTCAAGAGATATAGTCTTTTACTTACCTGTCTATGTTCAAGAGCCATACATACATAGAAATAATTGACATGAGAACTGACTCATTTATCAATGCTTTAAGAGCATTCATTGCCATAAGAGGAAATGTTTGTCAATTGAGATGCGACTAAGGAACCATTTTTTTGGAGCAAGGAGAGAGTTTGCAGAACTCAAGAAAGGAATGGATCAAGAAAGAGTGAAGGCTCTAGGATGTGAATTTCTTATGAACCTTCCAGCAGCAAGTCATATGGGCAGAATCTGTGAGACAAATAAGAACCATAAGAAGTGTTCTTACTGCTATTCTTGACAAGTCAGCACAAAGGCTCGACAGTACCTCTTTAAGGACATTCCTGTATGAGGTTATGGCCATCGTTAAAAGCAGACCACTCACCACTGAACATCTGAATGACCCATCTGGACCTGAACCTTTAACTCCAAACCATATCCTTACAATGATGTCCACAATCATTTTGCCCCCACCTGAACAATTTACAAGAGAAGATCTTTATCTTTCGAAAGAGGTGGTGCAGAGTACCGTATTTGTCAAATTAATTCTGGACTCAGTGGAAGAAAGAATACCTTCTGAATTTACAGCCAAGACAAAAGTGGCACAAGAACAGAAGGAACTCAAAGGTCAATGACATTGTCCTCTTACAAGATGATCTGGCACCACGCAACAAATGAAAGCTGGCCAGAATCACGGAAGTCTACCCAGGGTCAGATGGTAGAGTGAGAAAACTAAGGTTACTACTTAGTGAAACCACATTTGACAAAAAAGGGAAAACCACAACTAAAACTATGTTCCTTGAAAGACCTGTACGGAAGGTTGTTACTTTGCTTGAGACAGATTAAGGGGTATAAAGTTTTCTTGAAGTTACAGCCTAATTAGTTAATAAAAGAAAAATGTTTTCATTGAAATGTTGAATTGGTTTCCAGCAACAATCATTGTATTTATAGAAATTCCACATTAAGTTCTGTCTGATTTGGTGGGAGTGTAAATGCTGCCATTATATTGTGTATATAATTTATATAATTTGCTGGCAACAGGAAATGGCATGCTTTGCCCTGTAATTCACTCCCAGAAACACATTTGGAAACACTTGGCTAAGTGTTAAAGTATGCGATTAACGCCACGAAACAGGAAATTGTTGTAACTCAGGCATACAATGTCTAGTCATGCAGCATGCAGTCAACAATATGTTGTTTTATTTGTCTGTATTTTGTGCCTGTAAAATGTCATTATATCTGTTGTCCACACTTTGAGCACACTTTCATTTTGTGTAAAGCTACTGTGATATTGTATTATGTAATTTATACTGTGTTTAGTTTTCATGGTGGATGAAAAAGTCTTCAATTAAACCAGTAGCAAGAGAACCACTTGTGTCTGCGTATGCTTGGAGGGAGATACAACTAGAGTAATTTTGCTAAATTATTTATATATTATTTTACTTATTCTTCAATATAGCTAATGTAGGCTATCCTACCCTATGTTTAAAGGGGTGGTTGGTTAAGATTTCCCTTTTTTTAACCCTTGTGCGGTCTTCGTTTGGGGACTACGCTTGTGGTCTTCGGGGTCTCTGGAGACCCCGGCAACAAAATGCAATTTTGTAACAATATAATATATTTTTTAAAAACCAATGTAATTTTACTCTGTTTATTAATGTTTTTACTCAACATTTGTACAGTTTTTGGAGGATTTGTAATATCCGTTAAATTGATATAAATAAATTAAAAAAATATTTTTTTAAATAGGTTTTTATGCAAAAGCAGCTTTTTATGCAAAATTCACTTTATAAAAGGCCCAGATTTCTAACTTTGATTCATGTGGATAACATGGATAATTTGACATGGTTTAGTGTAAGATTTTTGCCCATCTTTTGGAAAATGCAGTTATAAAAGTAAAAAAACTATCATTTTTACCAGTAGATGGCTGTAAAGCGCCACTATATGCTATGTGCTATTTGAATGACTGAAAGATGTCTTTTTACAAGTTTTTTTCAGTTGGATTCATATCTAAATGTTATGAAATCACAATTATAACAATAAAAATTACTTTTTGTCAAAGTTTAGCATTTTTTGTACTGAAAAAAATCAGTTTTTCAATAATATCATCAATAATGTAACCCACAGAGACCCCACTTAGAAACTGGACAAAATCCATTCTCAAAATCAGAAACAACGCACAATACACATAGACAGAAAAGAAGTGGCACACTTCCAAAAATGCAAAAAACATCCCCAATACAAAAAGAACATGCTCACACACACACACGCACACACAAGAATAAAAATTATTTATTTTATTATTTTTATTAGAAAATTATTATTGAATTTTTTTTTTTACTTTTAAAACTGCATTTTTCAAAAGATGGGCAAAAAACTTACACTAAACCATGTCAAATTATCCATGTTATCCACATGAATGAAAGTTAGAAATATGGGCCTTTTATAAAGTGAATTTTACATAAAAAGCTGTTCATGCTTAGAAAATAATTTTTTATTTATTTATATAAATTTAAAAGATATCATGAATCCTCCAAAAACTGCACAAATGTTGAGAAAAAAACATTAATAAACAGAGTAAAATTACATTGGTTTTTAAAAAATATATTATATTGTTACAAAATTGCATTTTGTTGCCTGGGGTCTCCAGAGACCCCGAAGACCACGAGTGTTACTATTTTTTTTTACACTAACATAAAAACAAGATATCACTCCAATTTTTTTTTAATCTGTAGATCTTAAAAGTATTAACCACCGTACAAAGTCTCATGCCATTTGGACAAAGGGAACATTTTTTTTTTATTTGAGCAAACGTCATTTGGGGTCTCAAAATACCCCGAAGACCGCACAAGGGTTAAACTTTAGTTAATGTGTAATGTTGCTGTTGGAGTATAAACAACATCTGCAAAGTTACGACGCTCAAAGTTCCAAGCAAAACGAAATAATTTATTTTAAAGAATTCTCTGTTTAAGGACTACAAGAAATGGCTGGTATGGACTACAACAAAATGCTTCTTCCTGGGTTAGTGACATGACTAACGGTAGCAAATTAGCTCAAAAGAAATATGAATAATTAATCATAACTCATTATAATTAATTATAAATATTTGAATCAGTTAATCAAAGTAACTTAATGTAGCTAACTTAATATTACAATAAATTAATCTGTTCAGCCAGCGAACACTCAGTATTGATCGTCCATCAACTTTTCAAAAAGGCTATTTTTCCATGGCCACAGAAAAATATCGCTTTCTTAGCACGTAGCTGTGATCGAATCGCTATCAGGGACATTGGTTTCATAAACAGACCAGAATCAACTCGCAGTTGATGAAGTGTGCACACAAGTTTTATTTAACTAAATCACAAACATAACTAAACTAACAAACACAAACATACCATTCATGCAATGAGAGAGTGAAAATGAATTTGAACCATATCATAACAGGGGAATGAAGCAATAGAAAGAGTAAATTAACAATTGCTGGACAAACCATCAGTTTCAATTCTATAAAGCACCTTTGTTAACCTTTGTTCAAAATTTTAATACTAATTTGCCGTTTAACGTTCAAACAATACTTGCAAATGCCTTAGTTGTCCGGATATGCAGGCTCAGGAGAAATCCTTGATCGTTCAGTCCGCTGGCGTGGAAGTTGTGATCGATATCTTCTGCGTTGAATGAAGAAAATGATGACAAACTTTGCACTTTGTTAATTTGACTCTTTTTGGTCGAGGAAGTTGTGCATGGCAGTGTGATCTGCAGGGATGGTGCTGCTCTTCTCTCTAGTAATATGGCACATAGTCTTAGAGCTGAAACATGACAAACTGGGGCCCAGGACAGGAAGCAGACAGACTGGCTAAACCGACCATCTGCTAGCTGCCTCACGTTACAGAAGTCAGATAAATCCCAAAACATAGAAACTCTTACACCTAGATATTATCACATAGAGACTGTGTCTGTACCCCGAATTAGTAAAAACAAAAAACTTCCAAACCCATTCAATGGTAAAAATTTAATTGATGTTCAACAAATAAAAAATAGAGATAATAATGATAAACAAATGATAAAGCTTGGATTGTTAAATATTAGATCACTTTCTTCAAAAGCACTTATTGTAAACGATATTATCACAGACAATAATCTAGATGTGCTGTGTTTGACAGAAACCTGGCTAAAACCGGACGATTACATTATTTTAAATGAGTCTAGTCCTCAAGGTTATGATTATCGACACAATCCTCGTCAGAAAGGCAAAGGGGGAGGTGTTGCTGTAATCTATAGTAATATTTACAGTATCAGCCAGAAGTCTTTCAAATATAATTCCTTCGAAGTGATGGTGCTTTACGTAACATTATGTAAGTTGACATTTGTGCTGGCTACTGTATACAGGCCACCAGGACACCATACAGACTTTATCAAAGAATTTGCCGATTTTCTATCAGAATTAGTACTAGCTGCAGATGAAGTCCTTGTTGTTGGTGATTTTAATATCCATGTAGATAATAAAAAAGACTCAATTGGGATTGGCATTTACAGACATTCTAAACTCTATTGGTGTTAGACAACACGTGTCAGGACCCACTCATTGTCGTAATCATACTTTAGATCTAATATTGTCACATGGAATCGATATTGATGCCGTTGAAATTCTGCAGCAGAGTGACGACATCTCAGATCATTATCTAGTCTCGTGTATACTACATTTAGTCAAAGAGGCTAAACTGCCTCCCTGCCATAAATATGGTAGAACCATCACTTCTACCACTAAAGATCGCTTTATAAATAATCTTCCTAATCAGTTTCATCACCTTAGCATACCAGACAGCTTAGAAGACCTCGATGTTGCAACAGAAACTATTGCCTCTTGTCTTTTCCAGCACAAAAGGTTAAGACTCAGTTTTGCTCCTTTGCGTTTAAAAAAGATTAAGGAAATTAATCCAACGCCATGGTACAATGAGCACACTCGGGCCCTAAAAACAGCAGCTAGAAAAATGGAGCGCAGCTGGAAGAAAACAAAACTAGAAGTATTTCGTATTTCGTGGAGAGAGAAAATTGAGTACAGAAAGGCCTTAAAAACTGCTAGATCTGCCTATTTTTCAAAACTTTTAGAAGAAAATAAACACAACCCTAGGTATTTATTTGATACAGTGGCTAAATTAACAAGAAATAAAGCTTCAACTTCTGATGTTTCCAAAGAGCATAGCAGTAATGACTTTATGAACTTCTTTACTTGCAAGATTGATAATATTAGAGAGAAAATTATAACCATGCAACCGTCTACTACAGTATTGTGTCAGACAGTGCATTGTAGTGTCCCTGAAGAAAAATTCAATTCATTTTCTGCTTTAGGAGAGGAAGAATTGTCTAAACTTGTTAAATCATCAAAATCAACAACATGTATATTAGACCCTATACCGACTAAGCTATTGAAAGAGATGCTTCCGGAGGTCATAGATCCTCTTCTTAATATTGTTAATTCATCTTTATCACTAGGATACGTACCAAAAACTTTTAAGCTGACTGTTATTAAACCTCTTATAAAAAAACCACAACTTGATCCTAGAGAATTAGTCAATTACAGGCCGATTTCAAAATCTCACTTTTCTATCAAAAATACTAGAAAAGGCAGTTTCATCACAACTATGTTCCTTTTTAGAAAGAAATAGTATCTGTGAGGATTTCCAGTCAGGATTTAGACCGTACCATAGTACTGAGACTGCTCTCATTAGAGTTACTAATGATTTGCTTTTATCATCAGATCGTGGTTGTATCTCTCTATTAGTGTTACTGGATCTTAGTGCTGCATTTGACACTATTGATCACAATATTCTTCTAAATAGACTTGAAAACTATGTTGGCATTAGTGGATTTGCATTGGCATGGTTCAAATCATACTTATCTGACCGTTATCAGTTTGTAGTAGTAAACGATGAGATGTCATATCAATCACAAGTTCAATATGGAGTACCGCAAGGCTCAGTACTAGGACCGTTGCTTTTCACTCTTTACATGCTACCCTTGGGAGATATCATTAGGAAGCATGGCGTTAGTTTTCATTGTTACGCTGATGATACTCAGCTCTATATTTCTTCAAGCCCTGACGAAACCTACCAATTCGCTTAAATTAACAGAATGTATAGCTGATATAAAAAAACTGGATGACCAGTAATTTCCTACTACTAAATTCAGAAAAAACAGAGATTCTAATTTTTGGACCAAAAACTACTTCATGCAGTAACCTAGAATACTGTCTAACACTTGATGGCTGCTCTGTTAAGTCTTCGTCGTCAGTTAGGAACCTGGGTGTGCTCTTTGATACCAATCTTTCATTTGAAGGCCATGTTACTAGCATCTGCAAAACCGCATTCTTCCATCTTAAAAATATATCTAAACTACGACATATGCTCTCAATGAAAAATGCAGAACAGTTAGTTCATGCGTTCATGACCTCAAGGCTAGATTACTGTAACGCTCTACTGGGTGGTTGTTCCTCCCGCTTGATAAATAAACTACAGCTCGTACAAAATGCAGCAGCTAGAGTTCTTACTAGAACTAGGAAGTATGACCATATTAGCCCAGTTCTGTCATCACTGCATTGGCTTCCTGTTAAACATCGTATAGCTTTTAAAATCTTGCTAATTACTTACAAAGCACTTAATGGTTTAGCTCCCCAGTACCTGAGCGAGCTCTTAATGCATTATAGTCCTTCACGTCTATTGCGATCTCAAAATTCAGGCCAGCTGATAATACCTAGAGTATCAAAATCAACCACAGGCGGTAGATCCTTCTCCTATTTGGCACCCAAACTCTGGAACAATCTTCCTAGCATTGTTCGGGATGCAGACACACTCTGTCAGTTTAAATCTAGACTAAAAACACATCTCTTTAACCTGGCATACACATAACACATTATCAATTTATATTTTCAAATCCGTTAAAGGATTATTAGGCTGCATAAATTAGGCCAGCCGGAACCGGGAACACTTCCTATAACACCAGATATACTTGTTACATCAGAAAAAGAATGGCATCTACGCTAATATTAGTCTTTCTGTTTATCCCGAGGTTTACCGTAGTCAACCGGATCCGGGCCGTATCCAGCTGAGACCAAGGACCTGCGCCTTGACACGACCACAACGCAGCCCTGAAGTATCAGCAGAGATCGAGTCGACTAGATCATCCATTGTGAAGACATAATCAACACGACAGCCAGTGCCACAGTTCCTCAACAAACCGACCATACCGGCGTGATGAATACGATCCTCAATTGGACACGACCACAACGTAGCCCTGAAGTATCAGCAGAGATCGAGTCGACTAGATCATCCACTGTGAAGGCCTCATCGACACGACAGCCAGTAGCACAGTTCCTCAACAAACCGACCATACCGGCGTGATGAATACGATCCTCAATTGGACACGACCACAACGTAGCCCTGAAGTATCAGCAGAGATCGAGTTGACTAGATCATCCACTGTGAAGGCCTCATCGACACGACAGCCAGTAGCACAGTTCCTCAACAAACCGTCCATACCGGCGTGATGAATATGATCTCAACTGGATGGAACTGAAATAAATACTTTGAATGTTGCGATCCTATCAGATTTATGATAGCAACCTGATTCGTAACAAAGCACTGTTCGCCAGAGGAGAACTAGCCCCCCGACTAAGCCTGGTTTCTCCCAAGGTTTTTTTTTTCTCTCCATTTTAACACCTATTTGCCACTTGTTTGCCACCTGATGTCACCTGTTGGAGTTTGGGTTCCTTGCCGCTGTCGCCTTTGGCTTGCTTAGTTGGGGACACTTGACATTTGATATTCAACAGTATTCTTGACATTTATTCAACAGTGCTTTGATCTGCCTGCATTGACACTATTCTTGAAGAGCTGCTGTGCAGCAAAAAATATGTACCAGTTATCAATGTAAAGCTGCTTTGATACAATCTGTATTGTAAAAAGCGCTATATAAATAAAGGTGACTTGACTTGACTTGACCTGTGTCTAGATTGCGATCAATGCTGTCCCAAGATACACTCTGCAGTCACCTCATGTACTCGCTGCTGTACCACACACGTAGTTTCTCGCTCACCTTCAGTCTCTGACACACTCTGAAGTAGATTTGATCGCCATGTTGAAATGCGCTCAGGTTCTTTTCACTCTCATCTGAAGAAATCTTAATAAACCTGAGAGGAATAAACAAAATTGCACTGAAAACAACAATATAAATATAACCAAAGTGACTAAAAGAACACTTGGTTACTACAATAGCACAATTTTCTTAGAAATTAAAAAGAGGAATTAAAGTGGCATGGTATTACCTCATCCAGTTAGCTGTAGTTTCATCACTCCCATCAATGAATTTATATTTGTTGTCCTTAACAATCTGTAATAAATACATTTGGCATTAAAATACATACATCTATGCTAATTTGTGATTAAACATACAACATAACCTACCATCCAAGAGTATGGCCCTGAAGGTTTATCTGAGGTCATTATTTGGCCTTGATAAGGACCAAACAGTGCCCCCTTTGGTATATTTTCATCCTTGCAGCAGACATCCACCTTATCACCATCTCTGCGGACATCAATGCCTGAGGGTACAGTGAGAGCTGCCCGATTGGGCACCCCTGATGCCACAGGAGTGTCTGGCACAAAGACAGGCGGCCCATGGGTAGGGCACTCCTCCAAGAAATACTTCTTGCACTCTTCACAGATTGTATAATGAGCAATGAATAAAAAAAAGCATAATTATATGCATGTATGGATGTATATTATTTAAACTATATAAAATTCTAATCTGATATTAAAATTTCCACAGACCTACACAATACTTCTATTTAAAGGATTAGTTCACCCAAAAATGAAAATTCTGTCATTAATTACTCACCCTCACGTTGTTCCACACCTGTAAGACCTTCGTTCATCTTCAGAACACAAATTAAGATATTTCTGATAAAATCCGATGGCTCAGCGAGGGCTGCATTGGCAGCAAGATAATTAGCACTTTCAAATGCCCATAAAGATACTAAAGACATATTTAAAACAGTTCATGTGACTACAGTGGTTCAACCTTAATGTTATGCAGCGTCGAGAATACTTTTTGTGTGCCAAAAAAACAAAATAACGACTTTATTCAACAATATCTAGCGCATTATGGGGTCTGCATGGGTGAAGGGTTGGAAGAGTTTGTTGAGCAATTGTGTGTTTGATCTATTCAGATGCTACACTAACCCTGAAATTTACCCTGCCCCAGAGAACACACAACAAAGGGTGTGAGGCCATGTTATTGCAATACATTAAGTAACACAAATGCAATAGCATGTCATAAAAGCAAGATGACATCATGACAAGTTATAATTATAACCATAATTAAACTAATCTATACCTGTTCCATCTTCATGCAGCATATATTCTCTGGCTCTGTAGGATCTTGCAACAGTTCCCACACAAGCTATTTATAGATTATCATGACAGAATATGCTAATCAATGACTTTAAGATAGATAACTCTACATCAGCTACATAAATTCATCAACTAACCATTCAGAAATGTCCTCTTGCACTTGACAAGTTGTCACTATTTCTTCAGTCTCTCCATCATTGTCCAACTCTGGTTTGAACATAAAAAGCTGAACAGTTTCTGACATTTCAGTGAATCTGCGTGATGTAATTGGCACAAACAGGAGCTCTTGCAAACTCCACCCTCTTCTTGGGAGAAGCAGTTCATTTGCATTTAAAGGGACACACAAAAACGTAGAGTTTTTTGCTCACCCTCAAAAAGTGACAAATTTAATGTGCGTAACGAAACTCTACGTCTCACTCCGTAGGGGAAATGAAAATGTTACCCTGGATGACTTAAGAGTGAAAGGATCTTGGTCCCCACTCTGGTGCTTTGAGTCTCAATTATGCACAATGTGTGAATATGTTTTATCTTAGACTGTTGTAATATATACTACAGGAATAGATAGTGTGGGCTTCAGGTCAGTAAGTGTCAACCCAGTGGCTTTCTGAAGTATAGACGTGATATAAAAGTGATAACTCAAATTCCACCCTCCTAAACCTTACAGTGTAAGTGAGACGCCCCTACTCTAAGGTAAGTACAAAAAACAAAAACAACAAAAAAAAAACCTTCAATTGTATTGCTTTTAACTATAATTAATTTATTCTTTCTTTCCTTAGGAAACTGTATTTTTTTCTTTGTGTTTTGCTTTAATAGAATTAAATAATAAAATGAAAAAAAAAAAACAAAAAAAAACATGTTTCCTGGAAATCCTCTTTTCAATAGTTGTAACCGTTCTAAAAGGTTAATCTCAAACAGTTTCTGTAAAACACTTCAAATATAAGTTTCACAAAATTATTTTCAATACCAGTTTCCAAACTGATTTTCAAACACTGGACAGGTCACAAACTCTTATAGTTTAACTTGATGACTCACTTCAAATAACTTGTTTCACTTAACTTGTTTCACTTAACTCGTTTCACAAAGAAAACACTTGTGACTTCCCTCAAACGACTCTTATGAATCAGTTAATGATTCAATTTCCTTTTGATTCAGCTCACACGGACACGGTTCAAATTGATACTCTCAGTTCATCAGAATCAGTAAAGTGTTTGTGTGTGTGTAATGAACTCTTGTACCAGTCTGTAGCAACGATGACTTGAAATGAGATGACTTGCAACAATGAGACAAGTGAGACCGAACAGGGAGATGTCGTAAGGATGGCAGGGTAATAAACAAAAAAAGAAAAGTTTCAGCATGGCCCAAAAAAACTCAAACTCTCTGGAACAAAACTATAGTTCAGTTCAGAAACACTTGCGCACTAACAAGTGCACTTAAGTAACTCGCAGGAAGAAATCAATGTCTCTCGCTCTGTAAGAAAGTTCAGGGGTGACTTGTAGATTCAGTCTCTAGGAAAGTGCAGAAATACTCAAAAAGAAATCACTCCGTAGAAAATGAGTGCAGCTCAGAAACACATTCTCACACACTAACAAGTGCATTTAAAGCTGCAGTCCCCCATTTTTCCTCTTTGTATAAGAATTTTCACTGGAAAATATCAGCTGAACAAGTAAGTAACATTTCTGCCACTTATTGTTCTGACCAACTGCGGAAAAAAGCATTACGGCCTACAATAAATCACGCTGCGAATTAAATCTAACGATCGCTTAGCTCGGATCACGCCAAACTGTTATATTGTTCTCAACTTGTTCAATGTTAACTACATTAGCATTGCGTGACTATCCCTGCGTCTCAATCAGCTCCCTATACTCCCTAGGTCGTGAATCAGTATATCATGTAAAAATGAATGTGGCCGATTCCCTGATCAGTGCCCTGACTACTGAACTAGGGGGCTGATTGAGACACACGCTATGTGTATTTAGTGTATATTAGTGTTACCTGTAAATTTCAATTTCTGTAGCCACTCCACAGTCCAAAGTCTTTTGCTTTTTGACTACAGGTGAATCTCCAGTTGTCACTGATGATTGTCAGTGTCAGATTGATGTTTAATTATTTCAGCTGCTGTGAGAACAGACTATAAATGATCCGCTACAAGCAGCATCCTCACATGATAAAACCGACTTGCCTGGACTCCTTTTTTCTGTTTACGGACGTGACGTAATGACGCAAAGACGAACTGTGGCATGCTCGAATTTCCCGCGGAAATCCACCAGGTCGCTCTTATTTTAAAAAATTATTACAAGCTTACCGGTGTGGATCGATAAGGAGGAAGATAAGGAGATAGTTTTGAACACTGGCTGGTTATGTACTGGCTCAAAAATTGTTGCTGCTAAATGGTTTATTAATCATGTACTTTATATTTCACAGTTTTAGTAGTGAATGTTATTTTTACTAATCCTCTTCATACATGTAAACTGAAGCTGTACATTATTCACACCCTGCCATAAATATAAAATTCATTAAATACATTTTACCAAATGTTTCATCAAACATCATTCAGAGAGGCAGAGGAACTACCACCCTCACAAACACACACACGCGCCATCACTGGACTTTTGTAATACCAGGTCAGCATTTTTCTGACACATACGAAGGCTGACAGACCCTCCCTGTAGGGTGGGGTGAGAAAGATGAATAAAAAATTATAATAAAAGGGGGTATGAAAAGAAATCCATCAGTACTGAAGCTCTACCTGTAGACCTCTCTCACCTCCCATCATGGAGTGGAGAACATCTACATACTGCATACTGCTTCTGGCGCTTATCGGCATTCAGGTGGATTCAAAGAACGGTAAGAGTTCTTGAGGATGGTGTCTCATTTTATTTTATTTTATTTTTTTTATTTTATTTTAATTTAATGGTTATTATTTTTAATAATATAATATTTGTCTAAAACCTTTCCCATTGTATATTTTTTACTGCAACTTACCAACAAACAGAAATTATTTAATTAATTCAGGTTCATTCAATGAAGGGTAAAAGTTAACTTTTAGTTAAAACCTCCTGTACTTGAAATGGCTCTTGAAGGGGATGTCTTCATTTTATTTTATTTTAAGTTATTTTAAATTTATGTAAATTTTTTAAATTATTTTTGTCTAAATCCTTTCCGTATGAATATGTTACTAAACAACAATCAGAAATGACTTGATACTTAATCAAATTAAATAATTTTGAGTTATCATTTGGTGTCCTCCTAATTGTCATCTTTATTTTATTTTTTTTCCTTAAAATTTGACTAAGTAATATTGACAGCCAATATACCATTTAGAAGCTTTTATACTCAAGATCCAATATCTGAAATGTGCGTGTGCGTGTACATTTTTGTGACATATCAGGACACAAATTTGTATAATGACATGGGTGACATAGGTATTTCAAGGAGAGGGTGACTTATGAGGACATTACCCCATGTCCCCATTTTTCAAAAGGCTTATAAATCATACAGAATGAGTTTTTTTTTTTTGAAAAAGTAAAATGTGCACAGTTTTCTGTGATAGTGTAGGTTTAGGTGTAGGGTTGGTGTAGGGCGATAGAAAATACGGTTTGTGCAGTATAAAATGCCTATGGAATGTCCTCATAATTCACAAAAACAATGTCATAAAATTCTGATGCAAAAATTTGAGAAGCACAATATACGTTGTTTCCTGAGCACTGTGACTTTGACTATGGCATTATTGGTGCTAAATAACTTTATCAAATAATAATAATTGAAGCTGAAATGATTTTGTCAAATAGCATGATGTTGTAGTTGGAAACAGCATCAGTGTCTGAAAATAAATAAATAAATAAATAAATAAAACAAAAAAGAACCAACCACCTTATAACACTTGTGAACTTCATAGTTTCATCACTTGAACCTGATACTATCAGCTCCATTGATGACTTGCTTTAGAAGTTACTACATAGAGTCAGTTATGAAAAATGTTTGCGCAATTTTGTGGATTGCTCTTTTTTAAGTATAAATGTAAAAGTTAACAAATCAGGAATGTCATTTAAATTCCTGAATTTTAATTGAGTTTGCAAACAGAAAGCATAATTGTAATTCATAGCATATACGTTCTCATATGTACTATATCAATGATCAACGTTTGAAATGCTATTTACATAATTTCATAAATATATTTAATAAATGAGTTCATTTTATAGGCTGTGGTAGAAAAATTACATTTCCCAAAATGCACTCATTTATCTCAATATTAAAAACTCACATTTCTTTGAATTGCAAATTTTTTCTCTCGTTTTTGCAGTCTCTCCCAGTAACCATGTCAACAACATCTGCAGCATGTGGGGAAACTTCCACTTCAAGACATTCGATGGGGACGTTTATCAGTTCCCAGGCATGTGCGAGTATAACCTGGTGTCTGACTGCCAAAGCCTCGTTCGTGAGTTCTTGGTTCATGTGAAGAGAACTGAACACACCAATGGCCCAAAGATCAGCAGGGTGTCAGTTAGTATCAATGACATTGCCGTTGAGTTGACCGAGAACCAGGTTGTGATCAATGGACAAAAGTAAGATTATGCAGAACTGAAGTGCTAATTTGCTCCCAAAGAAAAGTTTTCTGATCGATCAATTTTTCATTTTAATCTTTTCTCTTATTCAGCGTAACACTGCCTGTGCATGTCTCAGGGATCCTTGTGGAAGAAAACACAATTTACACTAAGCTCTATTCCAAAATGGGCATCACTGTCATGTGGAACAAAGAGGATGCAGTTATGGTGAGGCTATGTGGCTCGTTATGAGTTCAAAACAAATTTAACTATAGATTTTCATGTGGATCATATCAGTCTGATTTAAGATTCACAAACCCAACTACACTAAACTTGCTTCAAAAAGTCTATTTTGAATGATTGATAAATAAAAATGGCTTATATAGCCTACATACAATACAAGTAATCAGTTATCGAATCAAACACTGCTGCTGTATGTTTTTGATTCACTAAAAAGAACCGGCTCATATGAGTCATTTGATAGTGAGTTAGACTACACTGTGCTGTATGTTATTGATTCACTAAAAAGAACCGGCTCATATGAGTCATTTGATAGTGAGTTAGACAACACTGTGCTGTATGTTATTGATTCACTAAAATGAACCGACTCATATGAGTCATTTGATAGTGAGTTAGACTACACTGTGCTGTATGTTACTGAGTCACTAAAAAGAACCGGCTCATATGAGTCATTTGATAGTGAGTTAGACTAGACTGTGCTGTATGTTATTGATTCACTAAAAAGAACCGGCTCATATGAGCCGTTTGTTAGTGAATCGGACTACATTTCTAGCGCTCAATAATTGATTCACCAAAGAGAATCAGCTGTAATCGCGTTATATGCTTGTTTTAGCGTGAAGCTCACAAAAACAATTCAATCGAAAGGCATGTACTGTGTTCACAATCGCCCCCTATACCCTCATTAACTATTCCCTACATTACTCCACTAATATAGTCTATGAAAACGAGAGAATGAATTCGGACACTGAGTGCATCGCAAGGGCTGCCGCTTGTGCATAGTTTGTGGTTGCTGTTTAACATTTTAGCAAACAGGCCCCAGTAGTAAGATGAAAAGATTAATCTTGAACTCTGCATACATAAACCGTAATTAAACAATTTAATAATCAATTAAAATGGAATTTATACCTGATGAATATCACTCTGTAGCCAGCGGTTTAAAAAATGTATGTTGGCTCCATCTTCAAGACGCGGGAATTCATTCAAGTCACGCGACTCTCACAGTGCATTATGGGTATTCTCTAGCTGTTGAGGGTACATCAGTTGTACACTCATTATTGCGGTGCAATGTGGGATTGAAAAACGTCCACAATGGCTGAATCCCAAATGGCACACTTCTATGCAACTTGTGGACTTACAATGGCTGCTGCGTGCGCGTGTCCGCAAAGACTATAGAGGGTATGCAACGACGTAACTTTCCCGCCGAAAACGCGCTCCCTCAGCTGGACTGAGTGGCAAAAGAACCTGCTGCATGACTGGATTTAATAGGGGAAACTGTGAAAACGCGACTAAAACAAACGATTACACTAAAGGTTGGGCTCGAAAGTGTTCCTTACAACTTGTCAAATAAACCTAATACATGGATATTGACATGCAGCCAGGAATCGTGTTTCCTGACATTTATATGTGCCTGATATCAACGGCGGGGAAATACATAAAGGAAATCTGCCTGTGAATATTTAATATAACTACAATATAGGTATGTTTAAATCCGCATAATCACTTATATCAATGTTATATCGTAATATTGTCCAGCCTTAAAACATATATAGTTTTATAGTATAGTTTTTGTCAGTGTTGTTTATTTAAAAACACCCAATTATGCAGAATATAAGATGGAAAATATTTAATTGATGAGTTGTCAACATAATATATAACAATACAATATATACGCTATGATTTTACCTCAAAATCCAACAATTTGAAACAAGAAACCTGAGATTTGTGATTTAGGACTGCACATGCGCATTGCTATTTGAGCATAAGAAACAACATTTATGGGACAGTTCATGTCAGATTTTGTTGCTGATTTGAAATATGTTATTTAATTGTGAGTTTGCCTAGCACTTTTTGAGATTTCAGGATTCCTCCATTCAAATAGATAGGACTTGGTCTTGGATGCCCGAAATAGTTGCCTGGAGGCATTGCAAATATGATCACAGAGTGAACAGACTTTCCTCGAAAGGGACTTTGGTGTCTGTTAAGTCCACGAGACCGTAGGGTGTCCCGCCATTCATCATTTTAGGTTTCAGAAGGGTGCTCACGAGTGTCCCCTTTGCAGCAAGCTACGCAGAGGACTTTACACAGCAGTCAAAGCAGCATTACGTCACGAAAGTGCAGACTCAGAGGAAGACTCAAATAGTGCCCTATTTAAGGGTATAGGGGGCAATTTTGGACTACAGCTGTTTCTTTCCACTAATTTGTGGTTCATGGTTTATATCCTCAAACTCACTTCAGATCGGAAACTAGCATTCTAAGCTTGGTAAAAGTATAATTTGTTTCGCTGTAAATTAATCAAACGGCACATGAAGATTCAGTGTACACTGCTGCTTTCTTGGATTGGAAAACATAACCTAATTCTGAACTGGGCAATGATATGTCAGTCACCATATTATTCCACCTGAGCGCCATGCTTCTCTGTATGATGATTGGACAAGCACTCAAATAGGTGGGTGTAACGAAGTTCGTCAATACGGGAAGAAGGAGGCGGGAACCGGCGAACATTCAACAAAACTTTAATTAGAAATAAACAAAGAACAAAACGAAAGTAATGCCGGCAGACCCTCGCGGACGTCTGCCGGCCACACAAACATAATAAAACATAACATAAAGTCCAGGCCTGGTCCTCTCTCGTCCTTCACTGTAGTCGCTCCTCCTTTTATGCTCCCGGAGCTCCTCCGTGAGGGACTCAAGGCCGGTGCGCCTCCCAGGTGAAGCTCATTAACACTCGCGCCACCGGCCTCGCGCCGTTCCCTCACGGCTCTCGCCCGCCCTGGTCGCCACATACCCCCATCGCCCCTCGCAGGCCGGGGGGTACTCCCGAGACTGCGCTCTACTCCCCCCCGGGGCCTGTCTCGGCGGCCGCAGCACCTGGGGGTAAGGACAGACGAGACGAGAGAAAGGAGACGGAAGCAAGGGGAGCGACAGGACGAGAGAGGGGAGAGAGGAAAAAAGAGAAAAAAAAAATTCTTGGTCCGGTTCCCCGACACACTGCCGTTCGGTCCTCAGCCAGCCGGGAGGCTCTTCCTCGCGGTGCCATGCGGTGGCACTGGACGCTCGGTGGACGGCCCGATCCTCGACCGCCTCCTGGCGGCCGGCGATGGCTCCTCCGGACTGAGGGCAGCCGGCAGCGAGTCCCCCGTTCCCTGCTCCTCCCCTTTATGGCGGACGGCAGCAGGCTCCGGCCCACGGCAAACGGCGGCGACTCCTCCGCTCCCTCTTGGACGGCAGCCACCCCACCTCGTCCCAGGGGCACAGCCTCGAGCTCTCCGTCCCACCTGTCACTAGGCTCCAGCACCACCGCCTCGGGCAGCCTCTCGCGGTCTACACACACTCCCGCGCTGCCCGAACTCCGCAGCACCGCGATCCCCCTCAGCAGCGAGGGCTCTTCGACAGCATGTCCCTCCTTCCTCCCGGGTTTCGGCACCAATGTAACGAAGTTCGTCAATACGGGAAGAAGGAGGCGGGAACCGGCGAACATTCAACAAAACTTTAATTAGAAATAAACAAAGAACAAAACGAAAGTAATGCCGGCAGACCCTCGCGGACGTCTGCCGGCCACACAAACATAATAAAACATAACATAAAGTCCAGGCCTGGTCCTCTCTCGTCCTTCACTGTAGTCGCTCCTCCTTTTATGCTCCCGGAGCTCCTCCGTGAGGGACTCAAGGCCGGTGCGCCTCCCAGGTGAAGCTCATTAACACTCGCGCCACCGGCCTCGCGCCGTTCCCTCACGGCTCTCGCCCGCCCTGGTCGCCACAGTGGGATTTTGTGGAAAACAGCCAATATTTAAAACAGCTATACATGATTGATAGCACTTGTACTTTGAGAGCATGCTGTAGACGGCGATTTTTATTTGTATTTTTTTTTTTTTGCATTCTGAAATAGACAAAATGTAAATGGAGCGTACGTGTGATTTGTGAGGCATTACATTTGATGTTTATAATCATGTTTCATGTTTATATTCATGCGTTCATAAAGCACTTTTTTGAGTAGTTTGGGGAGAAGAATTTATTACACAACATGACACTGTTTAACTGAGGTGAAACTAGTTTACGCCACAGGAAACCAGTAGCAGACCTTTCAAGGAAGTAACCAGTAAATGATTTAGCATATTGTGCAAACACTGCAACATGTGAAGTGAAATACTATATAAGGCAGTTTTCTGTTACACATTGAAATATCTGCAATTGTATCCTTATGAACATGCAATAGTTATTCAAAACAGTGAATTTCAGTCTGCAGATGATATTCACTGGTGTATACTGACAAAAAAGTGTACTGTGAAAATACCAATGGTATATGTATTTGGTAATAATTTAGTACCATATTACCCGAGGACATCGTTATACCATGTTACTGGTTCCAATGGCTTACACTGGCCTTTTCCCTCAAGAATACAAGTGATGTCTATTCCATATTCCAGTTTTGTCCTTGCTTTGATCAATTATCATTAGAACTAACTTAATGTAAAATGGCCAAAAATACAAAGTCAAATGATCTAACCAAGAAGTTTTGTTTGGTTCTGTGTTAGGTGGAACTGGACTCCAAATATTCCAATCGCACTTGTGGACTGTGTGGTGATTTTAATGGAGTTCCAGTTTATAGTGAGTTCATTGAATCCGGTAAGTTACTTTTACAGACTTTTATTTTTACAGACTTTGATTTTGATTTCTTACTTTACTGAATTTAGTCATTATTGTCAGTTATGAACAGTAATGATTAATCCTCATGTTTTTCTAATCTGATAAATATCCAAGAGGTTTAAGAATATCAGAGAAGATCAAGTGTGTCTGTATCTTATTTAATACAGGACAGAAGGTTGGCTATACTGAGTTTGGAAATAAGCACAGAGTTCCCAACCCAACACATGACTGCGAAGATCCTTTTGAAAACATCGATGAGCAAAATGTGGTGGACAAATGTGAAAAATATGTAAGTTACAGAAAAGTTGTTCATTCCAAATGAAACTATTAAACTATTAATCAAAACTATTAATTGTCACAACAGCAACTCAGAATTCCAATATTGTTAATATGGATTTTTGAGGTTGAAGATGTCCCATGTCCTTTTCACAACAGTGGGCAGATTGTGCAGACCTTTTGGAGGATGAAAAGTGGTCTTCTTGTAACTGGGTTTTGAACACCAAGCCATATATCAAGGCCTGTACAAATGATATCTGTTCGCATGAACCTGAAGACGAAGACACCACCGCACTCTGTACGACTTTGTCTGAATATTCACGTCAGTGTTCGCACGCTGGGGGAACTCCACCGACCTGGAGAACAGCAAAATTCTGTGGTAAGAAATACCATGATAGTTCTGGTAGAAACTACAGAATTGTTCTACCTTGAGCTTTTTCTTTGCTTTGTATTCTTTAATTATGTTTATTGTTTAATTTAATTTAATTTAATTTAATTTAATTTAATTTAATTTAATTTAATTGTCATTTTAAAAATAAAAGGTAATTTCACCAGACGCGACACAACGAAAGCAAATAGAACCCATTACAATCAGTGATGCTGTCTACACTGGATGCGACGCGAGGCGACATGACAAATTCCAGACATTAACCTGATGCCCCGCTTTATTTCTGACATACTTCAAGTGTACGCGCTACTTCTGACATGAAGAACAAATGGACTGCAAAATGGTCGCTTTGTCGCATCCTGCGTAGACGGCCTCGAGCTGTTGCAACACAACTAAAAAATGTCACGTCCAGACATGGTGTAAATCTCTGTATGATTTGTATTCCCATGCAGCTGTCACATGCCCCTACAATATGGTACATTCTGAAAGCGGCTCCCCCTGTATGGACACGTGCTTACACAGAAACACAAACACACTGTGTGAGGAACACAAGATCGATGGCTGCTTCTGCCCACCAGGTCAGTAGTTTATACATAAAATTTCAAAAGTTTGGGATTAGAAAGTTTTTACTTTTATTCAACAAGGATGCATTAATACTGAACAAAAGTGACAATAAAGGCATTATTCTATTTAGAGTAAATGCTGTTCTTTTGAACATTCTATTTATATAGAAATATGAAGGAGCACAACTGTTTTCAACATTGATAATTATAAGAAATGTTTCTTGAGCAGAAAGTCGGCACATTAGAATGAATTCTGTAGGATCATGTGACACTAAAGACTGGAGTAATTTTACAATATTGCTTTTTTAGTGTATTTTTTATTAGTAAAGTAGCGACTTAGTAAAGAGACTTCTTTCAAAAACATTTAAAAAAATATTTCTGAACCCCAAACTTTTGAATGGTAATGTATTTATTTATTTATTGGCATTTTTCTTAATGAAGAACCACATAAAGTTGATATTAATGCAGTGTCTTTTCTATAGGAACTGTGTTTGATGACATCTCAAACACGGGCTGCATCCCAGCAGAAAAGTGTCAGTGCAAGCATGACCGTGTCTACAACACAGGAGAGGTTCTTCGCAAAGATGAGGAAGAATGGTAATTAAACATAATAGTAAAATGTGTGTAACACTACTGTTTTTTTTAGCCCAGTGCATTCTGTGACCCTTTATATATCTCAAGCATTTTACTACTCATATAGAAGAAAATTATTAATTTGCTATTAGTATTAAAGGGGTAGTTCACCTAAAAATGAAAAGCAGGCCTATCCCATGATTTACTCAACCTCGAGCCATCCTAAGTGTATATGATCTTCTTTCAGACAAACACAATTGGAGATATATTTAAAAATATCCATAGACCTCCAAGGTTTATATTTATTCTGAATGGCTGCCCAGATTTTCAAGACAAAAAAATTTATCCATATGACTCCAGGGGGTTAATAAAGGCCTTCTGAAGCGAATCAATGTGTTTGTGTAAGACAAATATCCTTATTTAAAACTTTATAAAATAAAATAACTAGCTTCCGCTGTGACAGCCATACGCATTTGATGTACATCTAAAAAGTGTACGTAGTACATGATGCCATGACGTACTCCGCGTTATAGTGTAGGACATAACGTAGTACGTCATGGTGTACCATTTTTGGGTGAATTATCCCTTTAAATGCATATGCCTTACTAAATGCTAAATTATGATGACATTGGATGAATAGGAAAAGTGTATAAAAATGTAAAATAAAACAACAAAAGTGTGGTTTACCATGTTGGCATCTGAAGCTTGTTGTTTACTGTGTTTGTTTGTAATTGTATTGTGTAATTCAGTATATGTGAGGAGGGAAAGTGGATCTGTGAGAGTATTCCTGGCCCTGGCCTGTGCGCAGTAGAGGAAGGATCTCACTTCACCACTTACGATGGGAAAGAATTCACATTCCATGGAGACTGCAACTATGAGCTCTCAAAAGTAAGCATGTTTTAGTTACTAATTAGATCTTCTGTAGTTGCTAAGACATATGAGCTTGGATTTGTTTTGCTTGTATCCATTAGGAATATGCGAAATCCTTATAAATGTTAACTATTGCATTTGTGTTTTTGTAGGACTGTGATGAGTCCAAGTTCATCATATTGGGTCAGATTGTTCCTTGTTTTACTCATGAAACGGACACCTGTTTGAAATCTGTTGTGGTGCTGTTTGACAACGACAAGAAAAATGTGTGTATAATGCTCCACTTCCTCAACAACTACAACACAAAAGACTTGTATATTTGGCTTTTCTAGCAAACAGGTCCTTTTAGTTGAATTTTGACTGATTCATTTAAACAGAAATGTAGCTTGTGCAAAATAAAACTATGATGGTGTGCTTTCTTCTTCAGCCTCTGATTATTAAAGCTGATGGGACGGTACAACACAATGCAGAAGTTTCACTTCCTTACATGACAGGTGAGGAAGAAGAAGCTCTTTATTTTGTTTCTGTGCTTTAAACCTTGTGTGCTAGAGATATATGAAATGTTTTGCAAACTCTTTGACTCTTTTCTCCAGCTGACTTCACAGTGTTCATGCCATCATCGTTTTACATCATGCTTCAGACCTCCTTTGGGCTGCAGGTGCAGGTACAGCTGGTGCCTCTTATGCAGGTGTACATCACTGTGGACCAAAGATTCCAGGGCAAGACTTGTGGTGAGACTTCTGTCTTTAAAAGCAAGAAAAAACATCTGAATTAAGAAGTGAATCCATCATGATGGCCAATGATGTGCCATTTGTGTGCTTGCACAGGTCTCTGTGGAAATTTTAATAAAGTGCTGTCTGATGACCTGAAGACTCCTCAGGGAGTGGTGGAGGGTACAGCGGCTTCCTTCGCTAATGCCTGGAAGGCCCTTTCCAACTGTCCCGACCACACTGAGAGGATGGATGACCCCTGTTCCTACAGCAGTGACGTCGGTGAGAGACTTTTTGCATCCAAAATCAGTATGAAGTCAGATTGCACAGTTTTCAATTTAATGTTTGTAATGTTTTATACATGTATGGAAGGGATTGAAGGTGCACAGGAGCACCACTGTTCATTTACTTATACAAATTGAATATTAATATAAGAAAAAAAAGAAAAAAAAAAATATATATAAGAAATTTGTTGTTAAAGGTGCCACAAAATGTAATATAAGTTTAAGGTGTCCACTGAATGTGTCTGAAGTTTCAGCTCAAAATACCCCATAGATTTTTTTTTTATTAATTTTTGTAACTGCCTATTTTGGGGCATCATTAAATATGCGCCGATTCAGGATGCTTCCCCTTTAAATGCTCACACAGCTAATATAACCCTCAAAATGGATCTTTACAAAATGTTCGTCATGCATGCTGCATGCATGCATCAGATCATGTAAGCATATTATTTATTTGGATGTTTACATTTGATTCTGAATGAGTTTGATAGTGCTCCGTGGCTAATGGGCTAAAGCTAACATTACACACTGTTGGAGAGATTTATAAAGAATGAAGTTGTGTTTATGAATTATACAGACTGCAAGTGTTTAAAAATGAAAATAGTGACAGCTCTTGTCTCCGTGAATACAGTAATAAACGATGGTAACTTTAACCACATTTAACAGTACATTAGCAACATGCTAACGAAACATTTAGAAAGACAATTTACAAATCGCACAGAAAAAATATCATGATAATTTTGATAAATGACAATTTACAAATCACATCACTAAAAATATCATGATATCATGGATCATGTCAGTTATTATTGCTCCATCTGCCATTTTTCGCTATTGTCCTTGCTTGCTTACCTAGTCTGATGATTCAGCTGTGCACAGATCCAGACGTTAACACTCTGAGGTCTAAAAACGCGCCGGCGCGTTTTGCAGTTTTTTTTTCACATTGCAGCAAAACAGACTTAAAATACTCCGTCATTTTTTATCATAGAGACATAAGTAATATATCAAATGAAACTATAGAATGTCTTCTTTTTTTTGTGTACACTCACAATCAAAATAAAACTTTGTGCTTTTTAAAAAATAAATAAAATATACAGGGTGTGCTGTCCTGCCATCTCCGTCTCTGCAAACATCATTCTAAAAGGTCACTAAAAGTAACTAAAATAGACGGGCTTATACATGCTACATGGACATGAGAGATATGTCTTTGCAAAGCTTTAAGTGTCTACTTTTAAACGAAACAAATAAATTCTAAAAAAAATATTCTCCCTTTATGTAATCAGTATAAAAGTAAAGAGAGGTACTGTTTCTCCTGTCTTACCTAATTATCTTTAATGTGTGCCCGCCCACGCGCAGAGCGCTCTATTCATAAGATAATGTGCTGAGGCGATCTATGCAAACTGTAAACGCCCCTAACAGCGTCTTAAAAAGCATCACTACTCAGGTGAGCAGCCTCTTCAGATGGTCCTGGACAGTGAGGAAGAGTTCACTTTTTCCTCGGAAGAAGAACACGACTCTGACGATGAACGTCTGCATTTTGAAGAGCGACTTGATCCAGCTGAAGATACAGTTTCTGATGAGTAAGTGATTTAGTTTTACTTAAATTATTTGACGTGTTTTTCTATATAAGCGTACATATATATTTGTCTTATATTTACATCTAGGCCTATCTATATAACTCTATATAACTTTATCTCATAAAAATGCTTATAAAATAGAATGCTTTTCTGTTGATATTCGACTTGTTATTAATATGCATAGATACGTTGGATACACGCGTTAGATCGATTAACTGCATGCAGTTGAATAGCATATTATGATAGACGTGAATGTGCTAAAATATGCTTGGTTGTGAAATGCGCGAACGTGTTGCTATTCACTAAATGTGCTAACTGATATAGCAGACTGTAACGTTTTACACATTCGCACACTTTGTCCGGTAATGGCCAATTGACAGACATATACAGCATGCTTGTATACCTGTTAATTTCCTGTCAGTTATGCATAGCTAATGGTATGAGAGTAGTATCTTATATGCTAATAATAACAACAGTTTTTTTGTTTTGTTTTAGAAATGTGGATCCATCACTCTCGCATTCACCTGCAATTCTCACTAAGAGGGCACCCAGCAACACAGGCGATAATGAGAAAGAGTAAGTACACGTTTACCCACTATATGTGCAAACTGATATAGCAGACTGTAACGTTTACACATTCGCACACTTTGTCCGGTAATGGCCAGTTGACAGACATATACAGCATGCTTGTATACCTGTTACTTTCCTGTCCGTTATGCATAGGTAATGGTATGAGAGTAGTATCTTATATGCTAATAATAACAGTTTTTTTGTTTTGTTTTAGAAATGTGGATCCATCACTCTCACATTCACCTGCAATTCCCACTAAGAGGGCACCCAGCAACACAGGCGATAATGAGAAAGAGTAAGTACATGTTCACCCACTATATGGTAGGCCTATGTACACTACCGTTCAAAAGTTTGGGATCACTAAGATTTTTTATGTTTTTAAAATAAGTTTCATCTGCTCACCAAGGCTACATTTATTCAATTAAAAATACAGTAAAAACAGTAATATTGTGAAATATTATTCCAATTTAAAATAACTGTGTACTATTTAGTCTACAGTGTCACATGATCCTTCAGAAATCATTCTAATATGAGGATTTGCTACTCAAGAGACATTTATTGTTTACAATTGTTCAGAAATGTTTCTTGAGCTGCAAATCATCATATTAGAATGATTTCTGAAGGATCATGTGACACTGAAGACTGGAGTAATGATGGTGAATATTCAGCTTTGACATCACAAGAATAAATGACTTTGTGAAATATATTTAAATAGTACAGTTATTTTAAATTGGAATAATATTTCACAATATTCCTGTTTTTACTGTATTTTTAATTAAATAAATGTAGCCTTGGTGAGCAGACGAAACGTATTTTAAAAACATTTAAAAATCTTAGTGATCCCAAACTTTTGAACGGTAGTGTATGTATATATGTGTCTGTATGGCTTTCTTTCTTATGCGTGCACAATATTAGCATTAGTGCTTGGTAATGTTAATATATACAATAATAAACATTATATTAGTATTAGTTATTGATGATGCAAATAGTATAGCTCCTTGTGTAATAACCATCTCACTGTTTTTTTTTCTCCAGCTATAGCCCTAATGAGAGTGCTCCAAAACCCCTTGCAAAAAAGGCCAAGAAAACATTCAGACAAGCAACAGGCATTCAGCTCTGTCATGGAAAACAGATAATGACACTGACATGGTTCCACAGACTCTGAGATTCCTACCTGCACGGGAACCTGGACCACAGCTGCGTCCTGCTGATGAACACACTCCTAAGAGTCTCTTCAAAATGTTCAAAATGCAAGGAATAATGCCACCGCTGGTCGTCAGAACTGCATGCTTTGCAAAGTACAGCTTGGTAAAAGGCAAGACACACCTTGGAAATGCCAGGCATGTGACATTTACTTGTGTCTTCAGTTGAAAAGGAACTGTTTTCAAAAATGGCACACAGATGTGTGACTGTTCAGATTCTCTGTTCACCACCTCTCACTGACCATTGGGCTGCAAAGATTATCTATATGTGATCAAGCAGGTTATGTATAGGGTGTAAAAGTGGGCTTTTTTTTAAACCTTACCTTTATTTGCCTGTATACACAAAATGTGCCTTTGACCCTAGTTTATATGTGGATTATATTGTTAACTTTATTTTAAATAAAAAAGAAAAAAAACAATGATATGTCTTGTCTTTGCATTTTCTTAGTTGACATTCCTGAGTGAATGGCTCATTATGCGGCTCATTAGGGGCAGGGTCTTAATCTCCCCAGGTGTAAATCACTTCATTATTCATGAAGAGTCACACCTCTTCGCATATGGCCTAGCTAAACAAAAAGTGTCTTAGAAATTTAAAATCAATACAATGTTTTATGTGTCAGAGTAGGGAGGATCATTTCCACATCATTTTGAAGCAAAAACTCTACACTAAAATATACAATTCTCAAAAGTCTTGTGAAAAAACATTTAGTATGCATTTTGAGGTATTGTTTCAGTTACTTTTTTTTTTTTTTTTTTCAATAACCACGCATAAACATTATTCCTTTAAAAACACAAACATGTACATACATGTTCCTCACATATTATGGTAGCCTAGTTTGTGCTGAATACAGTGTAATGACACTTTTGTCATTAATATGTTTATAATCAACTGATAAAAGCACAAATGTCAGAGCATGTCAAAACTTCTCCAGGGCCCAAAATCAGCCTCAGACTCCAGAGGGTTAATACTGGCTGCCCTTGTGTAATGCCTTGAACATGAGCTGGCATATGCAAATATTGGGGGCGTACATATTAATGATCCCGACTGTTATGTAACAGTCACTGTTATGTTGAGATTCGCCTGTTCTTCGGAGGTCTTTTAAACAAATGAGATTTACATAAGAAGGAGGAAACAATGGTGTTTGAGACTCACTGTATGTCATTTCCATGTACTGAACTCTTGTTATTCAACTATGCCAAGGTAAATTCAATTTCCAATTCTATGGCACCTTTAAGTAAAAGTTTTGTATAAAATACCATATTTTATGATGCCTTTAGAGCACTTGCCGAGCACTGGTGTTCCAAGATGAAGGACAAGGAGAGCCTCTTTGCTAAATGTCACAGCACTGTCAATCCAGACAGCTACTACAAAGTAAGATCTGAAACAGGAAACCTTGAGAACTGTAACATTTTCCATGTGTTAATGAATGTTACCCAGCCTCCCACAATAAGCAGTGACACAACATGTTTATGTGCTTTCAGAGATGCAAATACTCCAGCTGTACCTGTGAGAAGAGCGAGGACTGTCTGTGTACGGTGTTCTCCTCATACGCCCGAGCCTGTGCGGCTAAAGGAATATTCCTCCAAGGCTGGAGAGATATTGTGTGTGGTAAGAAGGATGAAAGCTGTTAATTTGGCAGACAGGATGGGCAAGGAGTTTTCAAACCAGGTTGTCACTAGGGGGGTTTGTGGAAAACTGCAGTATAAAAAATGTCAAAAGTGTATTTAAAAAAGTAAAAACATTTTATATTGCTGTCATTCTGCTTTTTAAAGACAGTGTGATTGTTGTGATTTATTTAAGGCCAATTCACATTGAGATGCACCGACCCCGCTAGAAATTTTACGTTCCCAGAGCATTCTCAGAACGTCCCCACTGGTGTTAAGGACGTTGTCTAGTAACGTTCACAGTACGTTCAGAGACGGTCATGATGTGGAGTTTTTTTAAGGTTTGGGGGACGTTATTTGGTGGACCTTCACAGAACATTCAAGATGTTCTCTGAACATTTAGGGAACCATACTTTATTTGGAAATGTTCTCAGAACATCCCTGCTGCCCTTGTCAAAAAATGTAATTGAAAATTAGAGCTAAATTGACTAAAAAAAGTAGCTGTTCAAACAAAAACTAATTTTTCTTAAATGTCTAACATAAAAGCTCTTTTCAGGTAATTCCTGGATTAATATTATGAAACCTTTTCTTTAAAAGGCAAATCTCTTGCAGTAAGTCATTAGCTAACAACAGCACATGGATGAACTAATGTAACTGCTGTATCACTGCATCAGCAACTACACAGTTACTGAATTAAATAAAGTAACATGCAGCAGAACATCAGTGTTTCTGGATCATCACTGACTGAAGCACAGGTGCTACTCTTCAGCACAATGGTGACCTCACAAAACTCAGATAACAGAAACAACGTTAAACACTAACAGATCTCTCTAGATCTCAGCATCTTCACTTATCACAAAACACTCTGACTTTGTTTCTTTCATACAAATCTTCTTAAAGGCGCTTTAAGCGATTCTGAGCGGAGTAACTTCCTGTTGACGTTCGAAGTGTTGTCAAACAAAACAGAGGCTAGCTAGACCCTCCCTCCTACTCCTCCTCCCCCTCCCCTCCATGCTTCTTGAAACAGTCATGAACGCGCATTTAAAATGTAAGTAGCTTGCGTATTGACGCTGCTTGTCGGTTATTGGCTGGAGCATGTTTATTATGTTAAGTGGTCCAGGCTGCACCAGTTTGTTTTTGTTGCCGTTTTCGGAGCTTGTGGCGACTACAGAGACCGCGTTTTTTTACAGTGTGTTCAGGGGACAGGCAGCTAGCGCATAGTGAGGAGATGTTTGCGGTATGTGACAAAAAAAAATTGGGCCTAAAAACGCGTCAAATCGCTTAGAGCGCCTTTAATGAGGTGTTGATGTTTTATGAAAATTTATAAATGTCACTGTTACGGAGGTAAGCGCTTCCTTTAGTTAGACTTCCTTACCCTTGATGTTTAAACTTTATTTTTTTCTCCAATTGTTATAACTGTGTGTTTCTAAAGCATTTGTCACAAAAAAAAAAAAAAATCTGATCAAATGGATTTGGTTGCTCATTGTTGATGAATATAACATCATACAGTGGTCTTATTCACTGATCTCTGAATATTGTATTTTCTTTCATGTTGCAGGTCTATGATAATTGCATGAAATCCTGTCCTGCTTTGACATTTTGAATTAATTGTCATTTGTGCATAAATTATTCAGATTCACACAGACATCAAGATTCTGCATATGATCCTCAGCAATGGTGACAACAATTTTCAGATAAACAGATCAACTCTGAGCATCACAAAACAAGCTACTAAAGTTACAAAAAAGATTTTTGTTTATTCTCACCATTGTTGAGGATCATACACTGATTCATGATGTCTGTGTGAGTCTATTAAACACTGTTCAAAACTCTGTCTGTAGGCCTATAATGAACTTTAAAAAAAAAACTAACCATATAATACACTCATAGTTTTGACTCTAGTGATGATCAGTTGAATCACCAGCACTAAACAACCCAATTCATCTGATCAGAATTTCTCTTGCATTTCTTTGCTATAACAAACGTGTCTTGAAAACAGTTAAAATAGCCAGAGAAAATCTAATATTAAAATGGCAAGAATAAAGAGCCCATCTAATGCAAATGCTCACCTCCATAACGGTGACTTCAAACTTTATTATTTTCTATAAAACACACACTTAGAAGGTGACGTTCTTGTGACCTTGTGCAACTTTGCCTAAATGTGAACATTTGGGACATAAATCGTCCTCTTTTGGTAATGAAAGTGCTGCAGTTTAAGGTTCCTTATATGATTTTAAGGGGACATTCCAATTTGTTTAATTTTATGGTCACATAAGAACGTTACAATGAGGATATTTGGGACATTAACTGAACGTTCCCACACGGTCTTCTGTTGGTCATTTAATAACGTTCCCGATATGAGTTTAGGCTTATTTTATGGTTGCGCGTTCTATTTTGGTTATTTTATGGTTGCGCGTGAACGTTACAAAGAGGACATTTGGGAAGTTAACAGAATGTCCTATACTGATAGTCCCCTAAACATTCCTAGAATGTCCTGAATGTTCCCTGAAGGTCCACCAAATAACGTTCCCCAAACCTTAAAAGAACTCCACATTGCAACCGTTTCTGAACGTTCTGGGAACGTTACTAGACAACGTCCTTAATACCAGTGGGGACGTTCTGAGAATGTTCTGGGAACATAAAATTTCTCACGGGCTAACCTGTCACCTAGTAACGTTCCCAGAACGTTCAGAGACGGTCACGATGTGGAGTACTTTTAAGGTTTGGGGAACGTTATTTGATGGACCTTCATGGAACATTCAGGATGTTCTGGGAATGTTTAGGGGACTATTACTATAGGACATTCTGATAACTTCCCAAATGTCCTCTTTGTAATGTTCTTGCATGACCATAAAATAACCAAAATAGAACGTCCCCCTACACTCATATCGGGAACGTTATTAAATGACCAATAGAGGACCGTGTGGGAACGTTCTGTTAATGTCCCAAATGTCCTCTTTGTAATGTTCTTTTTTGACCATAAAATAACCAAAATGGAACGTCCCCCTAAAGTCATATAAGGAAACTTGAACTGCAGCACTTTCATTACCAAAAGAGGACGTTTTAGGAACATCCCGAATGTTCTGTAAAGGTTCTGGAATTTTTGTCACCTTTTGAGAACTTTTAGGGAACGTTGCGCAACATTAGTTACTAATTTTTCACACTACAAAATGTTTTACCAATTAAGAAGTACAGCACTTTTAGGCCTGTTTTCACAGACAGGGCTTAGCCTAAGCCAGGATTAGGCCTTAGTTCAATTAGCATATTGAAGTAGCTTTTATAAACGTACACTAGAAAAAAACATTACTGATGTGTATCTTGAGACAAAACAATGGCACTGACGTATTTTAAGATCTGTCAGTACAAGTTACTTTCAATTAAAACAGCTCAAACATGCATTTTAGTCTTGGACTAGCTTAAGCCTTGTCTGTGAAACTGGGGGATAAAATTTCACCCCTCTTCCTAATGTGGGCATAAATATTGGGACGGTTTAACTTAAAGCAAATGTATATATGTAAAAGTTAATATTTAAATGTAAATCCCTTAAAAGCAATTACAGGAGCGAGTCTGTGACCCATAGACATCACCAGGACTCTTGGTTTCACACTTTGAAATGCTACTCCAGGCCTTTAATACAGCCATTTTCAGTTTCTGCTTTTAGTCTCCTCTTCAGCTAGTGAAATGCATGTTAAATGGGATTTAAATCTGGAAACTGACTTGGCCAATCTAAGACCCAAAATTTCTTTACCATGATAATCTTGATTGAGTTGGCAGTACTAGTGTTTTGGGTCATTGTCCTGTTGCCATATGAAGCACTTTCCAATGAGTCTTGTGGCATTTTCTTAAACACTGGTAGGCAAGATTCTTTTGTACACCTTCTGAATTCATTCTTCTGCTGTCATCATTGAATCAGTCATCAATAAAGATGAGCAGAGGTGGGTAATCCAGGGATCAGAGAGTAAAAGTCCTGCCATATTTTTATTCCACCCACTGAAGCATTAATGAGATAAATAAGTGATTAATTGAGTGATGATTGACCATTATTGAAGACACCTGATGATAACAAGCAGAATCACCAAAGGAGAAAATCACAATTTTAAGTTACCATCATCGAGGTCAGGGTTTGTTTTAGTTGAGCTCTTGACCCTTGACTTTTTAATATTAAATTTTGTTTTGGCAGTTTTAACTGCATCAAAATCTACCAGACAAGCAAAGTTAAAAGATGATCAGGTGGTGTTGGTTATGTTTTCACATAATCATTATTTGATCTGAATCACTGAACTCATTTAGAGCACAATATCTGAGTTAGATTTACATTATTGATTACAGCAGCACTGTGATTCTACAGCAGATCAGCTTTATCAATACAATTTTTTTTTTTTAAAGTTCTGATTTAAAAAAACAGAGCTCATTTAAACACACAGACATCAAGAATCAGTCTGTGAATCTCAACAGTGGTGAGAATAATAAAGCATGTTGCAATGCATTCTGGGTGCTACCAATCAAAATTCATCCATGCCTCCCATCATGCATTGCTGCATGAATAAATTATGAGCTGAATTGTCTTAGTAATTTTCTTTATTCTCACTATTAAAATTTTGCTCTTTTTCTGTGACTTTAGTAGCTTGTTTTCTAATGTTCAGAGTTGATCTGTTTATCAGAATATGTTGCTTGTCACCGTTGTTGAGATTCGTACGCTGATTCTTGATGTCTGTGTGTGCCTAAAATAAATCTTTTTTTTTTTGTGAGAAGGACAACTTTTTTTTTTTTTAAATTCTGTATTGTAAAAGTTGATCTTGTGCTGTAGAATCACAGTGCTGCTGTAATCAATAATGTCAATCTAACTCAGTGATTCAAATCAAATAATGATTATGTGAAAACATAATCAACACCATCACCTTTTAACTTTGCTTGCCTGGTAGGTTTTAATGCAGTTAAAACTGCCCAAACAATATCTAATATCAAAAAGTTAAGGGTCAAGAGCTCAACTAAAACAAACCCTGACCTCGATGATGGTAACTTAAAAATAGTGATTTTCTCCTTTGGTGATTCTGCTTGTTATCATCAGGTGTCTTCAATAATGGTCAATCATCACTCAATTAAACACTTATTTATCTCATTAATGCTTCAGTGGGTGGAATAAAAATATGGCAGGACTTTTACTTTCTGACCCCTGGATTACCCACCTCTGAAGATGAGTGAACCTGTTCCAGAGGCAGACATGCATGCCCATGACATGATACTACCTCCACCGTGCTTTCCAGATGAGGTTGTATGCCTTGGATCATTTGCAGTTTCTTTTTTTCTCCACACTTTTTACTTTCCCACTTTGATAAAAGTTAATATTTGTCTCATCTGTCCATAAAACTGTTCTAAAACTCTATTGGCTCATCTCTGTGTGTTTTTGCAAATTCTACTTGGTTTTCCTATTTTTGGTACTGGTCAGATATTTGATCTTGCTGTGTATCCTATGTAATTCTGTTGGTGAAGACTCCTGAGAACAGCACTTTCTGGAGGTTGCTGGTGATTTTACTGACAGTTATTTTAGAGTTTTTTCATAGCCCTTGTCATTTGTCTATCATCAACTGCTGTCAATTTTCTCAGCTGACCTGGTCGTTGTCAGTTGCTGAATCTTGTTAGTGGTATCTATCTTTTTCAGGACATTCCAAGTCAGTCTCCAGATTTAAATCCTATTGAATAAGCATTTCACCAGATGAAGATGAGACTAAAGGCAGAAACTCCCTAAAACAAGCAACCGTTGAAAATGGCTGCATTAAAGGCCTGGAAAAGCATTTCAAAGTGTGAAACCAAGAGTCTGGTGATGTCTATGGGTCAAAGATTCGCTCCTGTGATTGCTTGCAAGGGATTTACAAGGGCATTGTATATATATATGTAGCATTTAGAAAGGGCATCCTTCACAAGTGGGATTATCACATTTGGATGTCCTTGGCATCAAAAAGTTTGAAAACCCCTTATTTAGACTAGAAGATTAGAAGAATGCTTGCCATTTTTCTCCATGCACGTTTACAACACATTCTTTTCAAACTTATCCCTACAGAGAAGTATACAGAGAACTGCCCGGCCTCACAGAACTACTCCTATCAGCTGCAGAGCTGCCAGCGTACCTGTCTTTCTCTCGCCTCTGAGCGCCAAAGCTGTAGCGTTGACTTTGTGCCCGTTGATGGATGCGTATGTCCAGAAGGACTCTACCATGATGAGAATGAACTGTGTGTACCTATGGAAAACTGTCCATGTTACCACAACGGAGTGAAAATCCATCCCGGCAAGTCTGTCACCATTAGGGATGAACACTGGTAAGCGGATGATCATTTATTTACATTAGTGCATTAGTTATGCAAATTATGAATTTATTAGACCGTTTGATTTTATTTCTTTCTCCAGTGATTGCAGAAATGGAAAGATCCACTGTCGTTCCAGGAAAACCCAAATTCTGGGTATGAAAAATTACTTTAATCTGCTGCAGGTCAATAAGTATGCTTTTGGTTAACATATCAGTAAAGCACCAATAGCATACCCTTACCTGCAAAATTCATTAAAATCTGTTGTAAATGGTCTTTAAATATGATTATATAAAAAGTACATGAATGGTGGAGCATCTGCGTCTGATATCTTTTGCAGGATGTTCTTCTCCAAAGGTTTTCTTCAACTGCAGTACAGCAGGCCCAGATGAACATGGATTGGAGTGTGCACAGACTTGTATGCAACAGGAAGTTGACTGTGTGAGACCATAGTTTTTTTCTTTCCCAAAGTCTATAGCTTCATTTTGCTAGTGATCTTATTTTTGTGTTTTCTTCCCTTCTTCCCAGTTCTCGGTGGACTGTCAGTCTGGCTGCCAGTGTCCTTTAGGTCTATTGGATGATGGCAGAGGACACTGCGTTAAACCAGATAACTGCCCATGTAAACATGATAGACAGTTTTATGCACCAGGATCTGAGATAACCATAGATTGCAATAAATGGTGTGTAAAACCAGTGTTACCTTAGCATCATTAATATACTATTATATTTTTAATAATATTTTGACTTAGTTTTCTTTTTATATATTTTCCATTTTCAGCAATTTAGTCATTTTTGGGTTTGTGTGTTTTTGGCATTTAGTTGTTCCGTTCAGTCGGTTACGTTCGACGTATGTCAGAAGTGAACCGACGAATTGGGACATCACAAGAGAGCCCTATCACCTTCGAGTGTAAACTAAATGAGCCAATGAACATTGGCGTGGAAGCTTTGCGTCAAGCACACCGCCTCCGTGAGCGGGTATAAATGCGGAAGCGGAGCACTCAAACTTCTTTTGCTTCGGAGCCAAGCATTTGTGTTTCTGTTGCTCCAAAAAGTCTTTCGGAGCCTTTGTTGGAGAGTGTTGGTGAAACGGCACTTCGCGTCGGCCACAAGCTTTTACACAGCTCTCAGACTGCTTTTTCACAGCAAGCTTTGATTGTTGCTGGTCAGGTCTGCGATTTGGGCCAATTTTCTCTGTGTGTGCTGATTGTAGGTGACCAGTGTGAACCTACAATCGCACCGTGGCTGATCCCCTGTGTGCTACAGCACCTGTACAAAGACCGTTTTCCTTTCTAAAAGAGCTTAACGGACGGACACTGTGTCTTTTTCAAGATGTCATTCTGTCCATGCATTACTGGATGCGGACGTTCCCTGGCCCCTGCTGATGGTCACAATCACTGCATTACATATATGGGCATTCAGCATGCTGAAGCATCTTTTGTGGATGGTTAAATTTTCTCACTGTGGGAATATTACCTCCTCAGTGTTGAGATCCAGACTCTCGTTCTTTGGTTCTCAGGGAGCGGGGGTCCCCTCCCCTATGCCCCAGGCTGCTGTTTTTTCTGGTTCACGCCAGGAGAGTGGTGCCACGGCGTGTAGGAAGGGTGATCTGAGGATTACGGTTAGGGCTTCCCTGCCGAGATCTTCTCCGTGGGCCCCTAACCTCTCCACTACACTGCAGCCAGTGGTGCTACCGGAGGATCGTGGTGGTCCGTCTCGTGAGTGACCAGCCGTTTCCTTTGGTGCGCCGGCAGACGACTAGATGTCGATTGCGGCATCAGAAGGTGAGCAAGAGTCATCGGGAGATAAAGACTCGGCTGCGTTGCCTCTGGAAGGGGACAGTAACTGTGGCTTTTTATTAGGGGTCCCAATTTGTCGGTTCAGTTCTGACGTACGTCGAACGTGACAGACTGAAAGGGAACGTCTCGGTTACGTATGTAACCCTCGTTCCCTGAAGGAGGGAATGGAGTTCCTGTGTCTCTGCTGAGTGTGGGTTACATGCTCGTCTCCTCAGCAAAAATCAAAGTGTGAGTGCTCAGCTTTCAGCATTTATACCCGCTCACGGGGGTGGTGAGTGTGATACAAAGCTTGCATGCCATTGTCCATTGGCTCGTTTAGTTTACACTCGAAGGTGATGGGTCTCTCTTGCGATATCCCAATTTGTCGGTTCACTTCTGACGTAAGTCTCTGACATATGTAACAAGGGTTACATACGTAACCAATAGCGGTGTGACGAGACCAGTATCTCACGAGACGAGACGAGACTCGAGATTGAGTTCACGAGACGAGACAAGATGGCGAAATACATGACTAGAAAAACTATTCTGCAGGTGTATTTGAAATGTTTTAACTAATCATTTTGTAATGAATGTCATTTCAGTTCTACTTTCCGAGTATGAATTATCATATGCAGTAAAAGACAACAATACTCAAGTAATGTAAAAGGTTTTGCCACTAACTCAACTGACTGACTTCCCTCCTGTATGATTTCAGTCTCTTCAGATCTTACTGTACATGAATTATGAACTTCTACAACTTTTGACCTCCTAACTGAACTCCTCTCCACAATCTGATCACAGAAATAAAAACAGTATAAATAAAAATGGTAACACTTTACAATAAGGTCTCATTTATTAACATTAATGTATTAACCAACATCAACTAACAACAAGCAATATATTTGCTACAGTATTTATTAATCTTTGTTAGTTGATAAAAATAGTCATTCATTGTTAGTTCATGATAGTTCACAGTGCATTAACTAATGTTAACAAATGAAACCTTATTGTTTGTACTAGTAAATAATAAGAAGAGAAAACTGTTATTCATTTTTATGGTAACACTTTACAATAAGTGCAACCATAATCGCACTCTCTCAATATTCAAAGATCAAATAAGACCAAATTTTTCTTTGATACAGAGCTGAGAGATGGTTACAACTACACTGCCCAGCCTAAAATAGCTTTCATATTGAGAGATATCTGTATTCATCAGTGAGCCGCTTTTAAAATGCGGGGTATTGAAATCACGTTTGAATGCGCGCGCGCGTTTACTTTCACTTTTAAACGGTCGCGCGTACTCTGTAAATATGGAGTGGCGGCGACCGTTATCCAACTGAATTAAATGTTTTTTTTTATTATTTAAATACAAAGCAAAACGACAGTGGAGGCATAATGTAAACGTAGCGGTGGCATATTCTTTCCTAATCATCCTAACACTCTGTCATGGCAACATCACGAGACTACTTTTCGCCTCGACGAGAAATCTCGTCACAGTTTAGTCTCGCGAGATCTCGTGCCACGAGATCTCGTCACACCCCTAGTAACCAAGATGTTTTTATTTATCTAGATAGTTTTTATTAATTTTATTCATTTTATTTCAGTAACCCTGTGTAAAAAAACATCTAATTCCATTGCCACATTGAAGTTAAATTGCTGTAAAAAAAAAAAAAAAATCTGAACAATGAGTAAATACACTAATTAGTTTTTATGATCTATAGTATTATCCTGTAGAATGACAGTTTTTAAAATTTAAGTCTACCTCTATATTTACAGCACTTGCCGACGGGGAAAATGGAAATGTACACATTATAAGTGTCCAGGCATATGCACCATATATGGCAGTGGACATTATAAAACTTTTGATCAGCAAAGATTTGGCTTCAGGGGAGACTGCAGTTATATTGCTGCTCAGGTATGAGCTGTGGGTGGACACAACAGCATTTGATTAGATATTTCATGAAAATAAAGTTACAAATAAACCTCTTCCTTCCAGAGGCAAAAGGTCATGCTCTTTTATTTTACAGAATAATTGTGGAAATAAAACTGGCAATTTTCACGTGATCACCGAGAATATGCCTTGTGGAACAACAGGAACTACATGTTCAAAGGCTGTAGGGATACTTTTGGGGGTAAGGCTATAGGTGTACATCTCAAGCTCATTCAGAGTAAAATAAAAGATGTTTCTAAAGGGTTGTGAAATACTAAAGCAAGCTGTACAGCATGTAAACACTGTTACATATGGTATAAGACAATGATAGTGCTCAAAGCCAATAAAGGATTTTCCCCCTATTTTCTTCAACATTTGAAAGAAATATTGGATGAATGTCAGTAACTGGATGCAATATTTGTTTTCAGAACTGATCTGTGCTGAAATGGGTGTTTCATGACTCTTTAATATTATCTATCATGCAGTATCATTTTAGTTTTTTCTTTCTAACAACTTCTCTTGCCCACTTACACACAGAGGACTTGGCTGCTGCTTTCTGATGGGACTGTAAAAGCCATTGATACTGGAAGTGGTCCAAAGATCAAGTACAATGAGAGAAACATCGGGATGTACCTTGTCATTGATGCTGACATCGGACTGACAATTTTTTGGGACCGTAAAACCACCGTCCGCATCATTCTGCAACCTCAACACATGGTCAGTTGAAGTCATGAATCATGATCGGCAGTTTTTCATGTTTTGTGCTAACATTTCCAGACAATTTACAATAGTCCCTCAGTTTCATTTATTTGTAGCTCAGCCTCTGCTTCATTATATTTTCACAGGGAGACATTTGTGGCTTGTGTGGAAATTTCAATGGAAATGGAAAAGATGACTTCACGACTCAGGGAAATTTGCCAACTATAAATGTATTGGAGTTTGTGGATAGCTGGAAAGTGTTAAGCACCTGCCCTGATGCAAAACCAGACTTTAACCCGTGCCTTGAGACCCCCAATCGAGAGACATGGGCAAAAATACAATGTAGCATCATAAAAGAAGAAACATTCAAAGACTGCCATAACAAGGTACAGATGGAAAGCATTTTGAGTCAATGATTTGAAGCTTGCTGTAACGTGGTATACAAGAATCTAACATTTAAGGTGGGAAACACATTTTTCCACAGGTGGATCCAAACCCATATTATGAAAACTGTGTGAGGGACACATGCTCATGTGACACAGGTGGAGATTGTGAGTGCTTCTGTGCAGCTGTGGCAGCTTATGCTCAAGCCTGCAATGACGCGGGTGTTTGTGTCGATTGGAGAACACCTGAGATCTGCCGTAAGCATCTTTAATTCTACTGCACATTTTAAATCTGTAACCTTTGAATGTGATTTTCGTGCATATTCTAAATTCAGTATCTTCAGCCATTGTGCTGGAGGAAAATAGGTGAATAGATTGATTGTCGAATTTTATCAATGCTTAAAGTGTTTTCTTTCTTTCAACAGTGTACTGTAGTTTCATTGCATTTTATTTAGTTTGTATTAATACTTTTTGTGTTCATATTTATATTCATGTTTCTCTGTCAGCTGTGTACTGTGACTACTACAATGAACATGGAGAATGCACATGGCACTACAGTCCTTGTCATACACCTTGCTACAAAACCTGTCTCAACCCTGATGGTATCTGCAATACCACTTTACCCAACCTGGAAGGTGAGCACACACTGTTTTGCATTTTTGAAGTCTGAGTGTTCCTGGACTCCATCCCCCCACATTCCTCTACATTTCCAGTTAAGAATGTTTTTTTTTTTTTTTTTTTTTGATGATGATGATTATTTTTCAAACTTTTTCACAGTAAACTTAATTATACCAATCCTGTTGGCCTACTCTTTCATTCTCTGGGAGAATATTGTAAAACACTTGAAAAATGTGATTTCATATACAACAGTAATGACCAAGGAGAACAAAATTTCTTTTTTTAAAAACACATTCTACTTGCAAGACAACTCCGCAATCTACAGGGAAAGAAAATATTTGTACATTAAGCTTTTTTTTTCTGTATAGCAGCCCATTACAGGCAATGTTAAAGGATTAGTTCATTTACTCACCCTCTAGCCATCATAGGTGTATATGCTTTTCTTCTTTCAGACAAATACAATCTGAGTTATATTAATAATCACCCTGATGCTCCAAAGCTTTATAATCACAGTGCATGAAAACCACCTGTGTGAAGCTCTAAAAAAGTGCAACCATCCATCATAAATGTACTCCACATAGCTCTGGGGGTTATTGGGGGTCTGAAGCGAAGTAATGCATTTGTGTAAGGAAAAATATCCATATTTAACATGTTATAAAGTAAAATAACTAGCTTCCGCCAGACCACCTTCCATATTCAACTTCCGTATTCTTCGTAAGTTCGTAAGTTTGAAATAGCAATGAAAATTAAAAATTCTTTTTGCATGTGTTTTATGTGTTTGTTAAAGGTTGAATTCAAACCAAATACTGCCATTCTGCCTATACTACTTCTGAATAGTTTCATAAATTTTATGAACATTATGGAAATAAATGGTTCAGGTCACTCAAACCATAGGCTATATGGAAATGGATGAGTCCTTATGTGGTCACCAATGGAGCCTGGATTGTATCTAGTGGAAAGGTTTGGTACTGCACCCAAACAAAATCTTACTGAAAGGGGTCATGAACTGCGTTGGTTTATTGTTTTATGTTTCCTGGGGTGCACTTAAAATGTTAGTATGCTTTTTACATCCAAAATTGTCATAATTTATAAATAAAAGGCATTTTTCCTACCCTGAGTTTTGCCCTCTGGTTTGAACGCTCTGTTTTAAGGGGCGTGTCTGCTGTGAGACTTCAGTGTAAACGCCCACTGCTGTGATTGGCTAACATCTTTGCATATGAAATTGCCAAGTATTACTCTCTCTTTTAGCGCTTTTTTACTATTACAGCTCTCAAGGTTAACTAATCGTGAAAAGTGTTGCATTACATTTAGATCTATGCCGTTATATTTAGATTTTGTGCATGAAAGGTTGCAGAGATGAACACTGTAGCTGATCACAGACATGTTGAGTGAATGAAAACAGTGATCTCTCATTGAAACTCAATTTCTGCACACTAACAAATGCTTTCATCTTCACTAACAGTGCAAACGCGATATAAATCTAGCGTTAGCATCAGTTCTGGCAGGTCACATCAGTCAAGCTTGCATCAGCTGACTCCCAGGTGACTTGCGTCTACCTATAGGAATACGACGCCTATTACGGCATCTATATATAAGCTCCTCAGTATTATCAGCAGCTATTGCATTTCTCAGGAGCAAATTAAATGGCGAATTCGACAGGCAAACAGCATCATCTCACTAGGAATTGTGCAATCAGGAATTTAGCTAGAGGGATTTGTGGATTTCACCTCTCATTCACTGCATTGATCATAAGCCGACTGATTGGAAATTACTGAGTTAAGGTTAGCATTGCTTCTCGCATCGCTGCAATTAGACATGGACTGGCAGTTCAGATGATCTGCACTCCCTGCATGAAGAAGCGTTCAAGACAAGATCAAACATCCACGTTACAGCCGGCTATTTCACTCTCCTTCATCTCTGAATGTTTCCACGAAGCTAAGCTAAGTTCCTTTTAATGCTCATTGTTTTAAAGCTAACTCATGATGTTGTTAAAGCTATCACTCTTGCTTAGGCTTCTAGTCCTTCTCAGTAAAAATGTTTTTGCAAAGCTTTTGCGATCGTATTTGGCGATGTGCGTTACTTATCTGTTGTCATTGGCAACCGGCTTGATCGCCGCACACGCCAGTCGGGGCGCTTTCGTTTGTATAGCAACATACACGCTGGTCGGATCGCAGTGTTTAGCGCTATACGTCGCAGATTCAAGCAGCTTTGCAGTAGAGACAGAAAAACAAAGATTCATGGTGCAAACGGCTTTTCTGTTGTGGTGCAGCACATAGTAAACATCGTTTTTCTTAAAGCTGTAGTGCCACTGGAAACGCTCATTCTTAAAGGTCTAGTTGCTATTTAGAACAAGCTGATCTTAAGGCTATCTAAAAAATTGCTTGTTACCGAAGCTCTAGTGTCATTGCTGCATACTATAAGCACTACTGTGGTAAGTTTATTCAGGTACATGTTATCTTAAGCTGTTGTCTTAGACTTATGCTCTTTATGATATCCGATCATATCGCAACATTCTGTGATAAGTGAACAAACGTCTGTGGCTTGAAAACTTATCAGAGTATTGTAACATGCTTTTCTTTAAATACACAGAGGTTTCTTATTCAACCCTAACAATGTCGAAACTTGATGGTCCTGTAAGGAGTGTGATATCATGGGAGTTGCCATCTTCTCTTTCGTAGCCAAAGGAATTGGCCCGACTGGAGCAGAAATCGTGCTCATGATGAGGAAGCACTGCATTTCATTTCTTAGCTGCACGCTGCATCTAACTCAGAGCTATTGTCTGTCTACTAGTCTGTGATTTACAACATGCTTGTTGTAACAGATTGCTGCCACTAGGGGTGTAAGCTTCCCCCAATAGGAGAGAGAAGAGAGAAAAAAAAATAAAATAAAAAATAATAATAATAATAATTTTATATTAGGCAATGGGTGTATGCTTCCCCGACTAGATTGCTGCTAACGGTGTAAGCATATATGATATATAAAAATCGCTAACTAAATGCGCTACAACATGCTTGTTGTATCAGATTTGCTGCTGCTACGGGTGTAAGCTTCCCCCATTTATTTATATAAAAAAAAAAATATAATAATAATTCAGGTCATTCAGGTAACTGCATTTTGAGGAAAATGATCAGTTCAGATTTTCGCACTCAGTTTGTGTTGGGGGATATCAGCATATGGTTTGTTTTGGGGGTTTATTGCTGCTCTCCCTGCTCTTATCCATGCTAGGCTGCATGGATGCGCAGGGAGTTCTTGCCCAGAACAGAACCATACCGCCAATACAAACTCTATGCATTATCTATCATATTTGACGATAGTGGTCCTGACTAGTGTTAATTTCGTCACCTATTTTTAATTTAGTCTTAGTCTTAGTCTTGTGGCAAATGTCCTTGTTAGTTTTAGTCATATTTAGTCATTCACATATCTTTTTTTTGTTAGTCAAGTTTTAGTCGACTAAACGTCTCGTCATTTTAGTCTAGTTTTAGTCAAAAGAAAACTCAAGGTATCTTAGTCAAGTTTTAGTCGACTAAAAGTCTTTTAATTTTAGTCTAGTTTTAGTAAAAAATTTTTAGTCTTTTTTTAAAATAACACATTATTACTGAGATTATTACTGATAAACATTTCAGTAAAAAAAGTGTTTCACATATCTCAAACATTGGTTAAATGTCATAATTACCTGACAAAATACACTTGTTGAATGATTTTTGTTGAATGCAAATGTTAAACGTGTCTGGTTTTCAATTTCTGATTTAGGAGACACATTCACAAATGATTAACCTGTGCTGAAGAGTATTTTATTTTAACCAACACAATTCAAAAACTGGGGCCCAACAGACTCCGACTGACAACTTAAGTTACAAAGGTTTTTAGTCGGACATAGATGGCGTCTCCTCTTTCCTGGGTGGTTGCTTGACCACATCTAGAAGCTATTGTAAGAATAAATACAACGAGGCCTCATTAAATGCAATAATATCAGGAACACACGTGTTATAGTGGAAATAAATAACTTAATGAAAAGCCTAAGATCAAAACTAATATATATATAAAGAAAATTACCAACTTAATGCAAGTTATACATGGTATTGCACACACCATTATTGATGATATTTGGAGCAATATTATATGTAATTGTTAAACTTGATTCCCTTACATATACATTTGCTTTTAAGCCTAATTATTAATTTAGATTAAGATGTGATTGTGACAGGGGCGTGGGAAGAGGTTTCAGGTTGGGGTGCTTAGTTTTTTCTGTCACCACTTTTGAATAAGAAACAATATCAAGGCTATAAAACTTGTCAAAACTCCGCGAATCACAAAAGTATCAGTGAGAAGTTGAGAACACTCGTTTAAACAGTGCATACACTCGAACTTGACTGCACATCACATTTTTTTTTACTTTATTGATACTGCTTTTAATCGTAATGCAAAGACTGGTCATCAGGACATAAGCTGTCATGTACAATAAAAGAACCTGCGCAGCGACAGGAAATATAATTTAACACAAAAAGCCTGCCTAGACGGTGGACTTGCGCTCAGGAATTTTTTTTTTTTTTTTTTTTTTTTTTGAGCGGTGTGTGGATGAATTCTTTCTACGCACACACTATTTTATTTCTTGATAACAGACCACCGCTAACTATAACACACCGTTGCCATGAAAAACAGTGTTGCCATGGACACACAGGATTCTAACCGTAGAGACGGAGCGCACTATTTTCTTCAGCGGAAGCAATACAATCGTTTTTAAATCAATAAACTCCTTTTTAAATCATCATTTTGTGTCAAATTATTGATTTATTTGGTAGGTAGTCAGCCTAATCAGCCTGTTGGGGTTGTATTAGCTATAACAACCGCCTCGCTCTGCATTATCCCTTACATAATTTAACATAAAAATAAAACTTTTTAAATAGCCAACTCAGAGTGTTTATTACAAATAAATGTCAATGAACAAACATGCATTTACAGCACCCCCACTTTCCGCGCCCGTGATGTGAAGACCCACACATGCATGTGGCAAAATAAGTTAACATAAAATATATATAACCTGCTTAATGTGAATTCTTTGTCCGCAGTGTTTCCCGTCAGTTATGATGACACACTTTTTTGTCAGTATCAAAGCCGCAAACTCGTTCTGAACAGCTGATGAAAAAGCAGAGACGATTGTAGACGAAAATGAACAGAGATTTTATCTTAGTTTTTATTTTATGCAAAACATTTTCGTCTCGTCTTTTTTCGTCAACAATAATGCATGTTAATTTAGTCTTAGTCAGCGTTTTTGGACAGTGGTGCAGTCTTGTCATCGTCTCGTCTTAGTCATGAAAAAAACGACGAACATATTTCGTCTCGTCTCGTCTGACGAAATTAACACTAGTCCTGACAGAAATCTAGCGTTAGCGTCAGTTCTGGCAGGTCACGTCAGTCAAGCTTGCATCAGCTGACTCCCAGGTGACTTGCGTCTACCTATAGGAATACGACGCCTATTACGGCATCTATATATAAGCTCCTCAGTATTATCAGCAGCTATTGCATTTCTCAGGAGCAAATTACCCTTCTCCATCCCCAGCTCCTCCTCTCTTCAGTCAGGATTGGCCTCATTATTTCCCCTGAATCAGACTAATTCTCGAAAAATATGTATGTTAAATCATGACATTTAATGATATCTGCATGCTGGTCCTGTTCTGTTTATCCTGGGGGGTTTATTGCTGCTCTCCCTGCTCTTATCCATGCTAGGCTGCATGGATGCGCAGGGAGTTCTTGCCCAGAACAGAACCATACCGCCAATACAAACTCTATGCATTATCTATCATATTTGACGATAGTGGTCCTGACAGAACTAAAAGATTCGTTGAATAAAATGGGAGTTTTGTGCATCAGTCACTGATAAACTCGCGCTGTTTGATTGACAGCTTCAGCGCACGCTGCTCCAACGATTGCAAAGGGAGCTTTCTTTGATTGCTTTCTTTATATAATTTAATCACTGATAAATAACAGATTATTTTCATCCTACTAAGAGAAATAACGCAAGTTGACGTTTAGTCACGGGTTTGATTTACTGACACACAGACAAAGATCATCTGACTGTACATGAATCATTAATATCAGATCAGGCATTAGAATGAACACAGTTACTGACATGTTGTTGCGTTACTGTCGAGTCCAGGGGCCTATTTCATAAAACAAGTTTACCAAATAAGCTAGGCTTATTTCAGTTAGTCTGATTATTTTGAACCAAATCAACTGACAATAAATCAGACTTACTGAAATAAACCTGGACTATTTGGTAAACTTGTTTTATGAAACAGGCCCCTGGTCCTGCACAATATAAACCTCAACGGCTTGTTTATTGCTTGGTAGCTCGATCTGGTTTAGCACCACGTAGGCCTATGTTACTTAGGCCAAAGAATATACACTAACAAGAAGCGACACTCAATAGAAAGTTCCTTTGAAACACCGGCGCCCAGCAGCAGCCCTGCGTTTCCGCCATTTTGTGGTGAAAGTTTTGTGGTCCACTAGTTTCTGGCAACATCAGCTGCTTTGTTAAAAAAAAAGTACATTAAAGCTGAAATCCAACCTGAATGATGACAACACAGAATAAAATACTATCACTAGTGATCATCAAATCCTTTTTACAGTTTATTTTACACACTTTGTGTTTAAGTCTTCCGCTTTTTTCACAAAACCTTTGCTCTCTAGAAACCCAGTCAGTTTGGGTTAAAATTCTTTGAAGTTCAATTATTAGCATTATAAACACTAAACTAAGAACATGCATCAGAAAAATTGGGAATGTTGGACAACAAACAACTTGATTTTGCAATGTTGTCTAATGTCCGTTAAATTTCTTGTATTTAATCAAAAAGAACACACATGAATGAGTGACTGTAACTATATGTTACTGCCTCTGAAATAATGCAACATGCAACATAACATTGATGTTTTCTGGCTCATCCTGGACTGAAGCACAGGCTCTACTCTCCAGCACAATGGTGACCCACAAAACACACGATAGAAACCCTCTAAATCCCAACAGAACAAGAAACACTAATAGATCTCTCAAGATCTCAGCATCTTCAATTATTACAATCCTGACTTTATTTCATATTAAAGTTATTATTGAGAATTAACAGAGGTTTAGATGTTGATGTTTTATTGAATAAAATAATAAAGTACATTAAAGCTGAAATCCAACCTGAATGATGACAACACAGAATAAAATACTATCACTAGTGATCATCAAATCCTTTTTACAGTTTATTTTACACACTTTGTGTTTAAGTCTTCCGCTTTTTTCACAAAACCTTTGCTCTCTAGAAACCCAGTCAGTTTGGGTTAAAATTCTTTGAAGTTCAATTATTAGCATTATAAACACTAAACTAAGAACATGCATCAGAAAAATTGGGAATGTTGGACAACAAACAACTTGATTTTGCAATGTTGTCTAATGTCCGTTAAATTTCTTGTATTTAATCAAAAAGAACACACATGAATGAGTGACTGTAACTATATGTTACTGCCTCTGAAATAATGCAACATGCAACATAACATTGATGTTTTCTGGCTCATCCTGGACTGAAGCACAGGCTCTACTCTCCAGCACAATGGTGACCCACAAAACACACGATAGAAACCCTCTAAATCCCAACAGAACAAGAAACACTAATAGATCTCTCAAGATCTCAGCATCTTCAATTATTACAATCCTGACTTTATTTCATATTAAAGTTATTATTGAGAATTAACAGAGGTTTAGATGTTGATGTTGATGTTTTATTGAATAAAATAATAAAGTTCGAAGTTACCGTTCTGGTGGTCAGTACTTGCTTTAGTTGAGCTCTTGACCCTTGACACTTTAACATTAGTGTTTCTCAGATTGCTTTAACTGTGTATTTCTGATGCTTGTTTGTTATAGAAAAAAAAAAAAAAAAAAAAAAAAAAAAAGAGCCTCAGATATTAGTCATCATAAAGTGGTCTGACTCACTGATAGCCGAGTCTGGTCTCTATCTGAAGTGTTTAATATCAGTTGTAATTTAAAGTACCAGAACTTTTGCAGTGCTGCAGTACTATAAACAATTTTTTTTTCTGTCAAGGTCATGCAGACTCACACAGACATCAAGAATCAGCATATGAATCTCAACAAAAAACAACAAAAAATTCAGATCAACTCACAACGTCACAAAACAAGCTTTGTTAATTGACCATTTTTTATGCTTTTTAAAGTGAAGGTATTTGATCGTAATAATTCAGGAAATACCTGTAAAATAACAGCATTTTTCGGTTTATTTAAATTAGGATATTTTACTTTAATTCTACAGGGTTTTTTGGCTGCCATTCATTCGACCGTTTTACAATTTAACTGTTTTGTTACTGTTTAATTACTTTTATTTTTTGTAATTTTACATTTGTTTGTAATTTAAGAAAACAGAAAAAATACTGTATAAAAAAAACTGTAAATTTTCTGTAAAAAAATATGTGAATTAATGTAATTTTTCATTAATGTCATAACACATAAAATAACAGCCGAGTTGTTAATTTACATACATTGTATTTTTACAGAGTTTTGAGTATAATTTAAAATAAAAGATAATGACCGTAAAAATCAGTTATTTTCCATAAAATTAGGATTTTTTTTACAGTGTAGGAGCCATACAATTTACTGATGACTTAATTAAAAAAAATTGTTCTATTGCGCTTCTGATTTGGCAGTGAAATTGTGAAGATGTGAAGGATTCTATGGTCCAGTTAGTATTTTCACCCCATAATGGCGGCCGCGCTACCGGAGTGTCATCTAGTGGTTGTTACCCAAAAAGTATCAAAGTGTCGCCTCTTGTGTTCTCTTTGCTTAGGCTACCTATTCTATTTCATGTAATGCGCAAATCGGTTGATTATGATTCATGATTCATGTACAGTCAGATGATCTTTGTCTGTGTGTCAGTAAATCAAACCCGTGACTAAACGTCAACTTGTGTTATTTCTTTTAATAGGATGAAAATAATCTGTTATTTATTGGTGATTAAATTATATAAAGAAAGTAATCGAAGAAAGCTCCCTTTGCAATCGTTGGAGCAGCGTGCGCTGAAGCTGTCAATCAAACAGCGCAAGTTTATCAGTGACTGACACGCAAAACTCGCGTTTTATTCAACAAATCTTTTAGTTATATCGCGTTTACACTGTTAGTGAAGATGAAAGCATTTTGTTAGTGTGCAGAAATTGAGTTTCAATGACGAGATCACTGATTTCATTCACAACATGTCTGTGATCAGCTACAGTGTTCATCTCTGCAACCTTTCATGCCATAATCTAAATATAAAGCCACAGATCTAATGTCAAGTCAAGTCAAGTCAAATTTATTTATATAGCACTTTTTACAATTGGTAATTGTTTCAAAGCAGCTTTACATATTAGAAGCACAGAAAAAAGAGAAGTGGTTAAAAATAAGCTGTACAAGCAAGTGTGGTAATATGTAACATATACAAGATGGTGCTACATTAAGGCAATGTAGGCTGACTCCCAGGGGTGGAAAAAAACCCCTAGGAGAAAAACCCAGCGTGCTAACACTGGGAAAAAAGTCCTAGGAGGGAAAAAACCCCTTGGAAGATATGTATAATATATGTAAATGGATATGGAGATCAAAATTTGAATTATACATTTTTATTATAGAGATTAAAAATAGATTATATATAAATATATGTAAGCGGATACGGAGATTAAAAATCTGAATTATAGATGCAGCCAGAACTGGATCTGTAGGCCCATTTGTCTCCTGGGCTACGTTGTAGTCAGGTCCAGACACAGGTTCTCCATCTGATCTGGATACGGCCTGGATCCAGCACCCGGCAAACCTCAGGATAAGCAGAGAGACTGATATTAGCGTAGATGCCATTCTTATTCTGATGTACTGGTATATCTAGTGTTATAGGAAATGTTCTCGGTTCCGGCCGACCTAATTATTGCAGCGTAACAATCCTTTAACGGATTTGAAAAATGTTAATGTATTGATAATGTGTTATGTGTATGCAAGAGCAAAGAGATGTGTTTTTAGTCTAGATTTAAACTGACAGAGTGTGTCTGCTTCCCAAACAATGCTAGGAAGATTGTTCCAGAGTTTAGGTGCTAAATAGGAAAAGGATCTGCCGCCTTCAGTTGATTTTGATATTCTGGGTATTATCAACTGGCCTGAATTCTGAGATCGCAATAGACGTGAAGGACTATAATGCACCAAGAGCTCGCTTAGATATTGGGGAGCTAAACCATTTAGAGCTTTATAAGTAAGTTGCAAGATTTTAAAATCTATACGATGTTTAATAGGGAGCCAATGTAATGTTGACAGAACTGGGCTAATATGGTCATACTTTCTGGTTCTAGTAAGAACTCTAGCTGCCGCATTTTGGACCAACTGTAGTCTGTTTAAAAGCCGAGCAGAACAACCACCCAGTAGGGCGTTACAGTAATCTAGTCTTGAGGTCATGAATGCATGAACCAACTGTTCCGCATTTGTCATTGAGAGCATATGTCGTAATTTAGATATATTTTTTAGATGGAAGAAGGCGGTTTTACGGATACTAGAAACATGACTTTCAAATGAAAGATTGGTATCAAAGAGCACACCCAGGTTCCTAACTGAGGACGAAGATTTAATGGAGCACCCGTCAAGTGTTAGAGAGTATTCAAGGTTTTTTCGTGAGGAAGTTTTTGGTCCAAAGATTAGGATATCAGTTTTTTCTGAATTTAATAATAAGAAATTTCTTGTCATCCAGTTTTTAATGTCAGCTATGCATTCTGTTAGTTTTGTGAATTTGTAGGTTTCGTCAGGGCGCGAGGAAATATAGAGCTGAGTATCGTCAGCGTAGCAGTGAAAACTAACACCATGCTTCCTAATTATCTCTCCTAAGGGCAGCATGTACAGAGTGAAAAGCAACGGTCCTAGTACTGAGTCCTTGTGGTACTCCATATTGAACTTGTGATCAATACGACATCTCTTCATTAACTACTACAGACTGATAACGGTCAGATAAGTAAGATTTGAACCATGACAAAGCAATTCCACTAATGCCAATATAGTTTTCAAGTCTTTTTAAAAGAATGTTGTGATCGATAGTGTCAAAAGCAGCACTGAGATCTAATAACACTAATAGAGAAATACAGCCACGATTGGATGATAAGAGTAGATCGTTTGTAACTCTAACGAGAGCAGTCTCAGTACTATGGTATGGTCTAAATCCTGACTGGAAATCCTCACAGATTCCATTTCTTTCTAAAAAGGAGCACAGTTGTGTTGAAACTGCCTTTTCTAGTATCTTTGACAGAAAAGGTAGATTCGAGATTGGCCTGTAATTTACTAAATCTCTCGGATCTAGTTGAGGTTTTTTAATAAGAGGTTTAATAATAGCCTGCTTAAAAGTTTTTGGCACGTATCCTAGTGTTAAAGATGAATTAATTATATCAAGAAGTGGTCCTACGACCTCTGGAAGCATTTCTTTCAGTAGTTTAGTCGGCATTGGGTCTAACATACATGTTGTTGATTTTGATGATTTGATAAGTTTAGATAATTCTTCCTCTCCTATAGCGGCGAATGATTCTAGTTTTACCTCAGGGACACTACAGTGCACTGTCTGAAGCGAAACTGTAGACGGTTGCATGTTTATAATTTTCTCTCTAATATTGTCAATCTTGCAAGTAAAGAAGTTCATAAAGTCATTACTGCTGTGCTCTTTGGAAAAGTCAGCAGTTGAATCTCTGTTTCTAGTTAATTTAGCCACTGTGTCAAATAAATACCTAGGATTATGTTTGTTTTCTATTAAGAGATTTGAAAAATAAGTAGATCTAGCATTTCTTATTGCCGTTCTGTACTCAATCATTTTTTCTTTCCACGAAAGGTGAAAAACTTCTAGTTTTGTTTTCTTCCAACTACGTTCAGCTTTTCTCACGGCTCGTTTTAGAGCCCGAGTGTGCTCATCATACCACGGCGTTGGATTAGTTTCCTTAATCTTCTTTAGACGTAAAGGAGCGACTGCATCTAATGTGCTGGAAAAGAAGAGAGCCAATAGTTTCTGTTGCAGCATCGAGTTCTTCTAAGTTGTCAGGTATACTAAGGCGATGAAACTGCTCGGGGAGATTATTTATAAAGCAATCTTTAGTGGTAGAAGTGATGGTTCTACCATATTTATGGCTGGGTGGTGGTTTTGTAGCCTTGGCTAACTGTATTATACACAAGACTAAATAATGATCTGATATATCATCGCTCTGCTGTAGAATTTCAACAGCATCAATATCAATTCCATGCGACAGTATTAGATCTAAGGTATGATTATGACAATGAGTGGGTCCTGACACGTGTTGTCTAACTCCAATAGAGTTTAAAATGTCTGCAAATGCCAATCCAAATGCGTCTTTATTATTATCTACATGGATATTAAAATCACCAACAACAAGGACTTTATCCGCAGCCAGTACTAACTCTGATAGAAAATCAGCAAATTCTTTGATAAAGTCAGTATGGTGCCCTGGTGGCCTGTATACAGTAGCCAGCACAAATGTCAACTTACATAATGTTACGTGAAGCACCATCACTTCAAAGGAATTATATTTGAAATTCTTTTGAATGATTCTGAATATATTACTATAAATTACAGCAACACCTCCCCCTTTGCCTTTCTGTCGAGGATTGTGTCGATAGTCATAACCTTGAGGACTAGACTCATTTAAAATAATGTAATCGTCTGGTTTTAGCCAGGTTTCTGTCAAACACAGCAAGTCTAGTTTATTGTCTGTGATAATTTCATTTACAATAAGTGCTTTTGAAGAAATAGATCTAATATTCAGTAACCCAAGCTTTATCATTTGTTTATCTGATTTATCTGTGATTTTCATTTTTTGAACATCAATTAAATTTTTACCCTTAAAAGGTTTCGGAAGTTTTTTGTATTTACTAGTTTGAGGTACAGACACAGTCTCTATGTGATAATATCTAGGTGAAAGAGTTTCTATGTGCTGTGAATTATCTGAGTTCTGTGACGTGAGGCGGCTAGCAGACGGTCGGTTTAGCCAGTATGTCTGCGTCCTGATCTGGGCCCTGGTTTGTCATGTTTCAGCTCTAAGACTATTTGCCAAATTTCTAGATAGAAGAGCATGCAACACTTTTCACGATTAGTTAACCTTGAGAGCTGTAATAGTAAAAACGCGCTAAAAGAGAGAGTAATACTTGGCCATTTCATATGCAAAGATGTTAGCCAATCACAGCAGTGGGTGTTTACACTGAAGTCTTACAGCAGACACGCCCCTTAAAACAGAGCGTCCAAACCAGAGGGCAAAAATCATGGTAGGAAAAATGCCTTTTATTTATAAATTATGACAATTTTGGATGTAAAAAGCATACTAACATTATAAGTGCACCCCAAGAAACATTATAAAACAATAAACCAACGCAGTTCATGACCCCTTTAAATCAAGTTGTGCTCAAAAGTATTCAAGATTTAAAGTGCCCCTATTATGGCATTTGAAAGGTTCCTATTTTTGTTTTGGAAGTCCCCAACAACAGGTTTAAAAGCATGCAAGGTAAAAAAAATAAAAAAAAACTTTAATTGTCTTATAATATGCATTTATTTTTACCTTATGTGCTCAACGACTTCCAAACTATTCACTCAACGATTCATTTAGCCGAACTCCTTGTTTGCATGACGCTAATCTGACTTCTGCTGGTTAACATGGAGTACAGTATATAGTGCTTGCATCACTTACATTGTATTATAATAATGATGGTGCTCTGCTCTGATCTAAACATAAAGACTCAGAGAGAAAATACGTTTTTTTTGTGTTTTATGTTAGTGATCCTAGCCCACAGCTCAGTAGTAAACACACAAACAGTCATGGTATATGCATTATAGCCCAACACAGAAATGTATTGATAAAGCACTGCAGTTGTACACCAAAGTATTGCTCTATTCTTTATCATAACTCCAAATAATAACAACAAAAAACATTTGACACATTTCTAGACAATTGTGAGCGAACACATATTGCTGTTAGCTGGTTAGCTGGAAACCTACAAGCTGCATGGAGCGTACACAACACACACAGGCTAAATACATATTGTACATGCTACAGAGAATGAGGTGACGCTGGCTCAGAATTTGGACACAGAGACGTCACTGACATGTTCGGACTGAACCGTATAAATGGTTTCAGTCCAGTAACGTTACTCTACTTAGGCCATTGAACTGAAACTCAGAACCGTGTGGATAGACACTGGAATTTAGTCCTTGCTAATCGCATATTTGTCTAGAAGATTTTCTCTTTTTTTTTTACTTAGAGGGCATAGACTTGTGCTGTTTCAGTTGAATTGCACATCAGAACAGAGTCTTTTTGTTTGGGGGTGTTACAGTACAGAAGGGACTGAGGCAGATGTAAAACAAACAGGTAAGTTTATTGATGTCAGCAGAGTGTGAACAGCAGTGCGGGTGATGAAAGGTGAAGAGTGATGATGAAATCTTGCTGATGCTTGCAGGAGTGGAGAGAATGGATCGCGCTGGAGACTTGGAACACAGGAGACTGGAGACTTGGAACACAGGAGAATGGAGACACTCACACACATGAGGAGGAACACAGGAGGGAAACTGGAAATGTCGGAGACAGGTAAGTAGATTGTCTGGAGTCCTTGAGGTAAGCATACAGGTTAGTAGCATGCAACGAGACCGGACAGTGAGTGTGTGTGAGTGTTGGCTTTATGAAGTGCTGGTGATTGCGGTGATAATGATGTGCAGGTGGCGGTGATTAGTACTCGGGAGATGGAGTGCGCTGGGATTGAGTGAGGGTGAAGCCTGGCGTGTCTGTTACAGTACCCCCCCCTCCCACGGCCCGCTCCTGAGGGCCGAGGAGCCTGGCGTCATGGTGGACGTCCTCTTCCTCGAGGGGCAGGTCTGTCGGGATGGCTGGCGTGGAATGTCTCTAGAAGGTTGGGGTCGAGGATGTCGTTTCTAGGAACCCACGAGCGTTCTTCGGGGCCGTAGCCTTCCCAGTCCACTAAGTATTCGAGAAGACCACCACGGCGCCGGGAGTCCAAGATCTCACACACTGCATAGGCGGCTCCATCGTCCAGGATGAGTGGGAGGGGAGGGGAGGCGGCTGCCACGTCAGGCTCTGTGGAGGGAGACATAGAGGGATGGTGAGGTTTCAACAGTGATACATGAAATGTAGGGTGAATCTTATACTGTGGTGGAAGCTGGAGTTGGAAAGTGACCGGGTTGATCTGCCGAGTGATGGTGAACGGGCCAATGAATTTGGGACTCAGCTTCTTGCAGGGCAGACGCATCCTGATGTCCTGGGTCGACAGCCAGACCTTCTGTCCCGGTTGATAGGAGGGAGCCTCGGAGCGCCGAAGGTCTGCTGTCGCCCTGCGTCTGCGCAGGGCCCTCTGTAGCTGATGGTGAGCTGAGTCCCAAACCCTCTCACTCTCCCAGAACCAGTAGTCCACTGCCGGAACGTTGGATGGTTCCCCGTCCCAGGGGAACAGAGGGGGTTGGAAACCGAGCACGCACTGGAATGGAGTGAGTCCGGTGGTCGACTGTCGCAGGGAGTTTTGTGCGTACTCGGCCCAACCCAGGTACTGGTTCCAGGAGTCCTGGTGGCCGTGACAGAAGGTACGCAGGAAGCGGCCGATCTCCTGGATCTTCCGTTCCGTCTGCCTGTTCAACTGAGGATGGTAACCAGATGACAGGCTGACGGTCACACCCAGGAGGGAAAGGAACGCCTTCCAAACGCGGGAGATAAATTGGGGACCTCGGTCTGAAACAATGTCTTCAGGGATTCCATAGTATCGGAAAACATGGTTGCCGGGGACTTCCAAAACAAAAATAGGAACCTTTCAAATGCATAATAGGGGCACTTTAAATCTTGAATACTTTTGAGCACAACTTGATTTAAAGGGGTCATGAACTGCGTTGGTTTATTGTTTTATAATGTTTCTTGGGGTGCACTTATAATGTTAGTATGCTTTTTACATCCAAAATTGTCATTAATTTATAAATAAAAGGCATTTTTCCTACCATGATTTTTGCCCTCTGGTTTGGACGCTCTGTTTTAAGGGGCGTGTCTGCTGTAAGACTTCAGTGTAAACACCCACTGCTGTGATTGGCTAACATCTTTGCATATGAAATGGCCAAGTATTACTCTCTCTTTTAGCGCGTTTTTACTATTACAGCTCTCAAGGTTAACTAATCGTGAAAAGTGTTGCATGCTCTTCTATCTAGAAATTTGGCAAATAGTCTTAGAGCTGAAACATGACAAACCAGGCCCAGATCAGGACGCAGACAAACTGGCTAAACCGACCGTCTGCTAGCCGCCTCACGTCACAGAACTCAGATAATTCACAGCACATAGAAACTCTTTCACCTAGATATTATCACATAGAGACTGTGTCTGTACCTCAAACTAGTAAATACAAAAAACTTCCGAAACCTTTTAAGGTAAAAATTTAATTGATGTTCAAAAATGAAAATCACAGATAAATCAGATAAACAAATGATAAAGCTTGGGTTACTGAATATTAGATCTATTTCTTCAAAAGCACTTATTGTAAATGAAATTATCACAGACAATAAACTAGACTTGCTGTGTTGACAGAAACCTGGCTAAAACCAGACGATTACATTATTTTAAATGAGTCTAGTCCTCAAGGTTATGACTATCGACACAATCCTCGACAGAAAGGCAAAGGGGAGGTGTTGCTGTAATTTATAGTAATATATTCAGAATCATTCAAAAGAATTTCAAATATAATTCCTTTGAAGTGATGGTGCTTCACGTAACACTATGTAAGTTGACATTTGTGCTGGCTACTGTATACAGGCCACCAGGGCACCATACTGACACATTCTGAGGAGCCAAACACTCCTTCTTGGTTGACGCCTTATCCCGTATCCATGCCCTGGAGGAGAAAGACGAAGAACCAGAACCCATTCTCCCAGAGTCCATTTTCGTGAGCCCCATCTCCTGGTCGGAAGAAACCATTCCCTCCTCCAATGCCTCCACCAACACTCCGCCGGGTTGCCCTCAAGGCTTGCAATATCTCACCCGAAGACGACACACTCCACTCATTCAGGCTGCACATTCATCACTTGGCACTGGCCACCCGGGGGCCAATGAGACCCTCTCGCTGCTTAAAGAGCGCTTCTGGTGGCCCAACATGGCCAGGGATGTCAGAAGGTACGTGCAGGGCTGCAGGGAGTGCGCCATCTCCAAGAGCCCTCGTCATCTCCTAGCCGGCAAGCTGAATCCTCTGCCCGTTCCTGAGCGGCCCTGGTCACACCTGGGAGTGGATTTCATCACAGACCTGCCAGCCTCTGATGGTCACAAATCCTGTTGTCTGATCCCCCTGAAAGGTCTACCCACCGCTATGGAAACAGCTGAACTTATGTTTAACCATGTTTTCCGATACTATGGAATCCCTGAAGACATTGTTTCAGACCGAGGTCCCCAATTTATCTCCCGCGTTTGGAAGGCGTTCCTTTCCCTCCTGGGTGTGACCGTCAGCCTGTCATCTGGTTACCATCCTCAGTTGAACAGGCAGACGGAACGGAGATCAGGAGATCGGCCGCTTCCTGCTACCTTCTGTCACGCACTAGGACTCCTGGAACCAGTACCTGGTTGGGCCGAGTACGCACAAAACTCCCTGCGACAGTCGACCACCGGACTCACTCCATTCCAGTGCGTGCTCGGTTTCCAACCTTCCGTTCCGTCTGCCTGTTCAACTGAGGATGGTAACCAGATGACAGGCTGACGGTCACACCCAGAGTGGAAGCGTCCACCTCCAAGACGAAGGGCAGATCTGGATTTGGGTGGACGAGGAGGGGAGCGGTGGTGAAGGCTTTCTTGAGGGCTTCGAAGGCCGTACGGCATGACGAGATATTCATAATGGCCGGTGGGCGTGACGAAGGCGGTCTTCCACTCGTCCCCCTCGCGTATCCGGATGAGGTTGTACGCGCTGCGGAGGTCCAGCTTGGTGAACACAGTGGCACCACGGAGATGTTCTAGGGCTGCTGGGATGAGAGGAAGGGGGTACCGGAACTTAATGGTGATCTTGTTTAGTGCACGATAATCAATACAGGGCCGCAAGCCTCCATCCTTTTTAGCCACGAAGAAGAAACTCGAAGCAGCAGGGGAAGTAGACGGGTGGATGTAACCTTGATTAAGTGCCTCTTTGATGTATTCCTCCATGGCCTTCTCCTCCGGTACAGACAGGGGGTAGATCCTTCCCCTAGGCACTGGCTCACCCGGTAACAGATCGATGGCGCAGTCCCATGGCCGGTGTGGAGGCAGCTTGGAGGCTCTTTGTGGGCAGAAGACGTCACTGTAGGGGGCATAACAGGCTGGGATATCCACGGAACGTTTCTCTACAGGACTTTCGATGGAGGTGGTACAGATGGAGAGATCATTCGCACGAGGAGACTTGGAAACCGGAAACTCTGAGAAACAGTTGGAGAAACAGGCTTCGCCCCACTTCAGGATTTCGCCCGTCGGCCAGGAGATGGTTGGACTGTGCTGCTCTAGCCACGGGCGCCCCAGAACCACGTCAGAGGTGGATTCCTCCAGAACCAGCAGATGGATTTCTTCCACATGTAATATTCCCACACGTAACTGAAGAGGGCCCATGCACCGACTGATCTTTCTTTGGCTCAGGGGTTTGCCCCATGATGGAGTGGACTTGGTAGATGGTCAGAGAGGGCGTGGTTTTGAGCTGGAGCTGTCTGCAGAGGGAGCCGGAGATGAAATTTCCTGCTGACCCTGAATCGAGGAGCGCCACCACTGGAACAGATACATCAGCAGCAGTAAGGTTTCCAACAGTAGTGAGTGGTTTCATCTTCTTAATGGAGGCCATTTGGCCATGGGACTGGCGTGAATCACAGCGGAAGGAGTGGAAGCGGTGGTTGCGGAAGCAAAGGCGGGTGACGGTGACGGTGGTTGAGGAGTGAGTGCTCGGCGTAAGGTGTCTACGAGCTCTTAGAATGGATCCTCGTGACTCATACTGGTATCGGCTGTTGTTTGGTCCGGTCTTCTGTTACAACACAGAAGGGTCGGAGGCAGGAGTAAAACAAACAGTGATGTTTATTGATACCAGCAGAGTTTGACAGTTGTGCAGGTGAGTATAACGTGAAGTATTGATGAATGGAGTAATGCAGAGTAGTGATACTGTCCTTCTTGTGATCGTAGGAGTGAAGAGCTTGAATGATGCTGGAGGATTTGGACGCTGGAGACTTGGAACACTCACACACAGATGGAGAAGCACACGAGGGAAACAGGAGACGTTGGAGACAGGTAAGTAGATCGTCTGGAGTCCTTAAGGTAAGCATACAGGTAAGTATGATACGAACGAGACCGGACCGTGAGTGTGTGTGAGTGTGGGCTTCTTATACTGTGACTGATGAGTGCTAATGGTTAGGGCTGGGCGATATATCACATGCGATTGTCACGCGCATTTCGTCAGTAAAGCCGGTTCCCTGATTACCGCGAAATCGCCATCACCTGCTTTCAAATGGAGCGGCATTTAATAGACAGAGCCGTAGTTCACTGACAAGCTACGCAATATCGCGTTCATTATCCAAGGCGATTCATCTGCAATAATGAACGCGTTATTGCGTAGCTTGTCAGTGAACTACGGCTCTGTCTATTAAATGCCGCTCCATTTGAAAGTAGGTGATGGCGATTTCGCGGTAATCAGGGAACCGGCTTTACTGACAAAATGCATGTGACAATCGCATGCGATATGTCGCCCAGCCCTACTGATGGGGTGCAGGTGCTGGTGATTAGTACTCTGGTGATTGGGTGCGCTGTGACTGGCTGATGGTGGAGCCTGGCGTGTCTGTGACACCGGGGGGTTAATAAAGGCCTTCTGGAGTGAAGCAATGAGTTTTTGTAACAATATCCATATCAAAATGAGGAAATATCCATAAAATTGGCATAAATAAGTTGGGGCCCATTGGGCTCGGGCTAAAATGCAGGCCTGGCATGTCTGTGACACCAGGGGGTTAATAAAGGCCTTCTGGAGTGAAGCAATGAGTTTTTGTAACAATATCCATATAAAAATGAGGAAATATCCATAAAATTGGCATAAATAAGTTGGGGCCCATTGGGCTCGGGCTAAAATGCAGGGCTCTAGCTCCCACAACCATTCATGAGAGTATAAATGTTCCCACAGGAGAAAGAAGCAAGCAGGGGGAATTACTCCAGGAGAAACTACTGAAAAACTATTGTAAATATGGAGTTTAAGGAACCCTGCAGAATGAGAGATGAAGATACAGAGCAGAGGGACAAACAGGTTGGTGTTTTCCTTCATTCTCTTTAATGACTGATGAGGAACATTAAGATGAAACTTGACATAAAATAAATCTAAAACTAGATACTAACCTTAATAGTAAATTGGAATTTGGCTAATTTGGGGCTCCCTGAATTTCTTTTTGTTTCTAATTTGTCCATCTTCAATTGAACCATGGGAATTTAATGTTGATTTTAGATCCAATGGAAGTGACTGAAGACAAACAACATCAGTTTCAAAAGAAGATGGGAAATGAAGATGGAAACACAGTTGTTTCACAGACTGAAAAGAATTTCACCCAAAAACGAGCTGGAAAAACTGGAGTCAAAGGATCTTTCACCTGCACTGAGTGTGGAAGGAGTTTCACACAGAAAGGACACCTTCATACACATGAGAATTCACAAAGAAAAACCGTTCACACACCAGTGTGGAAAGAGTTTTATACGTAACATATGTGCACATGAGAATTCACACTGGAGAAAAACCGTTTACATGCACTCAGTGTAGAAAGAGTTTCAAGCACAAAAGCGCTCTCAAAGATCATTTGCGCTCTCACTCTGGAGTGAAGTCTTTCAGCTGTGATCAGTGTGATAAAACGTTTGTTGGTGCATCAAGCTTAAGACAACATCTTAAAGTTCATACTGGTGTGAAGCCTCACGTTTGTTCATTTTGTGGAAAGAGTTTTTCACAAATGCAAAATTTAAAGGTGCATGAGAGTATTCATACTGGTGTGAGACCTTATATGTGCTTTGACTGTGGGAAGACCTTCACTATATCCAACGACTTAAAAAAACACCAGAGAATTCATACTGGAGAGAAACCATACAAGTGCCCGCACTGTGAAGAGAGTTTTGCTTGGTTAGAATTATTGAAAACACACCAGAGAATTCATACTGGAGAGAAGCCACACCAGTGCTCTTCATGTGGGAAGAGTTTCACCCAATTATCTAGTCTACGGACTCATGAGAAAAAGCATTGCCCTCTCCTTACGAAAAGGAAGTTTATTCAAGTGTGCTATTAGTATACTTCTTTTAAACTAAAAAAATAAGAAAGTATACTTTCAGTATATTTTTTAAATGCTTCTCAGAAATATACTTAAAATTGCACTCAAGTATACTTGACTTATACTGACAGAAATATCTAAGTCTATTTGGCCTATACTTGTACTCAATCGTTTGATCGAGATATACTTAAAAGTATAATTAAGTATTCCAAGTATACTTGGCTTGTAGTTGTGTTTAATCTTTTGATTGAGTAGCCTATTTAAATATAATTTTAACATAGTTTTACACACAATCTTATAAACAAACATAGATTGAAAATATTGATTTATTCACCTATTCCTATGCCCCATGATGTTTTGCACAAGTTATGGGAATGCTGCGACTGTAAAGAGCTCTTGCCATATATATTCTTGTTATAACATGTCATAACATGATACCGTGAGTATCATCATGTCTGAAAATAAAACATGACAGAAAAATTGTCAGTTCATTCAGTAAAACTGATGGATAAGCTTTATTTGTAGAGCAACCTTATGATTTGAAATTATTTGTTTCAGTCTTTTTGAATGGAAGTTCCCCAAACCTGAAGTGCCACCCATAATTCAAAATGCAGTATAGGCTCGTCAGGGATAAGATGGATAAAGAAAACAGATATGTTCATAATTCTGAGTGTCTGAATCTTTGTGTAGGCTAAGTCCACTGGTACTGTACATAGGAATTTACTTCAAATGTACTTTATTCTTTCCCTGCTATGATTGAATTTTACAGCAATCCATGTTTTCACTGTTATTCGGTTATGGTAGGGGGCGCTATTATGCATCTTCTGAAAGATTACAGAATCTCCGGATCAAAACACAGGGGAAGAAAAGGCTGAAACAAGTGACAGAAGATTGCACACACAAATGTAAAACATTAAACAACATGTAAATCACAACTGCCTAACGTTAGAGTTTGTTGATGAACTCGATCTACTCCATCTGTGTTTTGAAATCTGCATCATTGTTCTGAATCTGATCCAGGTGTAGTCTTTGACAAATGCAATTTTCTCAACTTTTTGTTTAAAATGTTGCCTTTCTTTATAAAAAAAACAATGATGCATAAAACTAAAATCAAATGTTTATTAAATTAAAGTACATTTAAAGGTGTATTTCAATGGAGTATAAAAAATTATTACCTACATTGGAACGTATAGTATACTGAAAGTGAAATATAAATAGTTAACTAAAAGTATGATGTTATGTTACCTTAAAGAAAACTTACAAGTATACTTGCAGTATAAAACTACCAAACTAGTACTATTGTTCATGACTACAAGTACTTCAAAGTGTACTTTCATAAACAAGAAAAATACTACTAGTATTAAAATAGAAAACTACTAGTATACTTATAAGTTCACTTGTAGTACAGATGCAGTACAAATGAGAAACGTAGTTGTGAACTAGTTGTGCACTTAAAGTTTACTTTTCACTTATAGTACACTTAAACGTATACATTTATATACTAAAAGTGGGCCACCCAGATTAAAAAAAGTACTTTTCTATAGTGTATTTAAAGTGCTCTATTTTCGTGCACTAATTTTGTACTTAATATACTAAAAATTCTTCTTGAGTGCTTCTTTAGATAATTTTAAGAACATCTAAGTGTACTCAACTGTGCTATTTTGAGATACCATGAAATATGAACTAAAATGTGCTTTTAATATACTATCTCTGTATTTAAAAAATGTATTTAGTTTGTATTTAGTTTAGTATGTACTATAAATTGTAACTTTAAGATTAATAATAATAATAATAATAATAATAATAATAATAATAATGTTTATTTTATATAGCGCCTTTCTACAAACTCAAGGTCGCTGTACAATATTATAACCCAAATGACAACAGACAGGTAAACAATACAAAAACATCAAAGGCATAACACATAACATTATACAATCAGAGGTCAGAGAAGCAAGAAACAAAAAGATAAGTTTTAAGGTAGGTTTTGAAATCATGTATTGATGATAGGTCTCGAATGTGCTTCGGAATGGAGTTCCAGAGTGAGGGGGCAGAGATGTAAAATGCCCAACCACCAAATGATGCGAGTTTGTGACGTGGGATCAACAACAGACCAGTATCAGAAGATCTTAATGTGCGCATAGGAGAGTAGGTTTGAATGAGATCAGAAATATACTGGGGGGCAAGACCATGAAGTGTTTTGAATGTGATGAGGAGTATTTTGTATTGAATTCGGAAACAAACAGGTAGCCAATGGAGTCTGTGTAGAATGGGAGTAATGTGAGAAGATTTCTTTGAATAAGTGAGAACCCTAGCTGCAGAGTTTTGAATGTATTGGAGCTTATTAATTGTTGTGTTTGGTAAACCATAGAAAAGAGAATTACAATAGTCGAGTCTGGAAGTAATGAAGGCATGAACCAGTGTCTCAGCATCATTGGTATGTAAGAAGGGACGTAAACGTGCAATATTGCAGTGGTGAAAGAAGGCAGACTTAGTGAGTGAAGAGATGTGTGGAAGGAAGGAAAGTGATGAGTCGAAGATTATACAAAGGTTTTTAACGGAGGTGGAAGGTTGAACCAAGACTCCTGCAATGTTACGTGCTACAGTTTTCGGTGAACCAACAATTAGTAGATCTGTTTTATCTGTGTTGAGTTTGAGAAAGTTACTGGTCATCCAAGTATTAATATCATGAATACAAGCAGATATGGAGTTGATGAGAGAAGGAGAATTGTGTTGAAAACTAATATAGAGTTGGGTGTCGTCTGCATAGCAGTGGAAGTTGAAGCCATGATGACGGATAATGTTACCTAATGGGAGCATGTAGATGATCAACAGTAAAGGTTCCAAGAACAGAACCCTGGGGAACACCGTGAGAAACAGGGGCAGTAGTGGACTTGGCTTGGTAAATAGAGATGTAATGCTGATGTTCAGACAGGTAAGAAATGAACCAGGATAGAGCAGTACCAGAAATACCAAGAGTAGAGAGTCGTGAAATGAGAATACTATGAGAAATTGTGTCAAAAGCAGAGGAAAGATCTAACAGAATTAAAATGCTAATGGAAGCCTGAGTCAGTGGCCATAAGGAAGGTCATTGACATCCTTGAGAAGTGCTGTCTCAGTGCTGTGGTAAGTGCGAAAGCCAGATTGGAAACATTCGTAGAGGTTGTGAGATGACAAATAACATTGAAGATGAGCAGCAACAACTTTTTCAAGCAGCTTTGAAAGAAATGGAAGGTTCGAGATTGGTCTGTAATTAACCATGTCAGAAGGATCGACACCAGTTTTTTTTAAGACAGGTGTGACAGCTGCAGTTTTTAATTCCAGAGGAACAACACCAGTACTGAAGTATTGGTGTCATAAGCAGTGAACAGCGGAAGCTTTGTAAGCACCGCCCTCTCTAATGTTGATTTCACTTCTCCTTGATCTCTGAAGACCACAGTGTTCGTTTCACTGAGGATCATATTATCTGGACTGGGATCATGGCCTACCAATGTAAACTTGCTGAGAAACTTATTATTCTCAATGAACGGGGTCAAGGAGTACTAGTCAGGATGAACCATATTAAAAAGGTGAGAGGAAAATGGCAATATTCACAAACCCGTAAAAAAGACAAATACAGGCAGGGCTGAATTGTGTTTGTTTGAACTTGCAGTGAATATGTGATTGATTCACATCAGGTTGAACTGAATTAACTGAATGATTTGCTTGTTGAATTGTTTGTAGAAACAAACGATGCTCAAATCTCACACTGTTTTTTAATGGTCCAGTTTTGTGTCTGTTTTTATCATTCAGATGAGTTTTAAAAGTACTTTGTATTCATTTTATTAGAGGGCTTTTAAAAGTATAATTTATGTACTGCATTTTGACATGTTTTCAGAAGAAAGTATGTTCTGTCTCAGTTTAGTAGAGAAAGAGGAAGTGCACACAGGAAATGAAGAGGACCTGTCAGGCCTTCTCTGTATACCACATCTCTCTCACACATTGCAAACAGGCTGTATTTCCTGTCTGTCTCAGAACGCAGTTATACTGTAGCGCTTCTCAAGAACAAATCCACTGTCAAAGACCAATGTCGGGATTTAGTGCAAATGAATAAATGAATAAATCCTCTGAACGACTCTTTAGTGCCTTTGCACTGCCTCTAGTGAGTCATGCCATAAAGGCCAAAGGTTCATCAGACCTCTCTGCTTGACATCCACAGTGAAATGTGCACTTCAGAATCTTCTGAATGCCTGACAGGAAGGTTATTAGTTGTTTTTATTTGAGACTTGTAAAAAAAATGTTTATGTTAAATCCATTCTGTTAACCCAGTTTATTTGTTCATGACTTAATTAGTATGCCATTCACAGGTTTATCTCCCCAAACGTGAAAACATTGAGCCTCCCAGACACCATCTAAACATTGAGAGTATCCACTCAGATCCTTCGATCTCTTTCCAGCTCAGCCTATAGCGAGAGTTTGGGGTGTGGCTACTGTAGCAGGCTTAGAGTTTGGGGTGTGGCTACTGTAGCAGGTGGAGAGTTTGGGGTGTGGCTACTGTAGCAGGCTTAGAGTTAGGGGTGTGGCTACTGTAGCAGGCTTAGAGTTTGGGGTGTGGCTACTGTAGCAGGCTTAGAGTTAGGGGCGTGGCTACTGTAGCAGGCTTAGAGTTAGGGGTGTGGCTACTGTAGCAGGATTAGAGTTTGGGGTGTGGCTACTGTAGCAGGCTTAGAGTTTGGGGTGTGGCTACTGTAGCAGCTTAGAGTTAGGGGTGTGGCTACTGTAGCAGGTGGAGAGTTTGGGGTGTGGCTACTGTAGCAGGCTTAGAGTTTGGGGTGTGGCTACTGAAGCAGGCTTAGAGTTAGGGGCGTGGCTACTGTAGCAGGCTTAGAGTTAGGGGCGTGGCTACTGTAGGAGAGTTTGGGGTGTGGACTACTGTAGCAGGCTTAGAGTTAGGGGCTGTGGCATGTGGACTGAGCAGGCTGAGAGTTAGGGCGTGGCTACTGTAGCAGGCTGAGAGATTGAGGTGTGGCTACTGTAGCAGGTGAGCCAGAGGGTGTAGCCGCGGTGGACAATGACTGTGTATAATGAAAAGACATTCAGCTGTACAGGAGTGCAAACCAAAAGGCAGAGAGTCTGGGGTGTGGCTACTGTAGCTAGCTGTAGGTGGCTTAAAGTTTGGGGTGTGGCTACTGTAACAGGTGGAGAGTTTGGGGTGTGGCTACTGTTGCATGTGGAGAGTTTGGGGCGTGGCTACTGTAGCAGGCTTAGAGTTAGGGGTGTGGCTACTGTAGCAGGCTTAGAGTTAAGGGCGTGGCTACTGTAGCAGGCTTACAGTTTGGGGCGTGGCTACTGTAGCAGGCTTAGAGTTAAGGGCATGGCTACTGTAGCAGGCTTAGAGTTAAGGGCGTGGCTACTGTAGCAGGCTTAGTGTTAGGGGTGTGATTACTGTAGCAGGCTTAGAGTTAGGGGTGTGGCTACTGTAGCAGGCTTACAGTTTGGGGCATGGCTACTGTAGCAGGCTTAGAGTTAGGGGTGTGGCTACTGTAGCAGGCTTAGAGATTGGGGTGTGGCTACTGTAGCAGGTGGAGCCAGAGGGTGTTTAGCTGCAGTGGGACAATGACTGATGCGTATAATGGGAAAAGACATTCAGCTTGGGGTACAGGAGTGCAAACCAAAATTTGCTGCATTTAGACTTTCAAAGATTAAACAGTTTATGAACACATCAAAGCAAACAGGGCATTGTGATGCTACTAGGTACAATGAACGCTTCAATACCATACAGTTTTATAAGGTTGTTTAAAAATATCCTTCATTTTTGTAATTCTGCTAGGTGTCACTAATGTCGCAAAAACTACATTGTTCACTTTGTTACATTGTTAACAAGTCCCACTTTTTGAGCATAGACCAGGGACTCAGACCATGATGGTAGTTGAACAAACTCAGGGTTACGGCATTAGTTTTGAGTTGACAAATCCAAACCAATCCAGTCAGGCTTTGTTGGTACCATCACGCTGATCATCAACTTTCTCTGTCAACTCAGGCTTTGATCCTGAGCTAATGAAAGTGTGACATTAGTTGCGAACAACTAATCACATGCCTTGAAACATAGAGAAACTGTGATTCACTTCTCATGAGAGACTCAGCGCAATTCAGTTCTCTCTTTTGCAGAAGATTAAGAGATTGAAGAAAAAGAAGAATATAAATACTTTTACACAGCCAGACAGCGTTGTATTTAAAAATATGTTGCTAATTGGTGACCTTTAATTTGGAGTAAGAGAAACTGGGTGAGTGACTTTATTGCGTCAGTCACTTTGCTCACAGGTGATTGGTCCAATTTCAGTTTGACATCTTTTAGCTAGAACATAACTTGGTTAGTTACTATGGTGATAAATACTGCTAAAAGCTGAGCCACGTTGATGGTGCATAAAAACTAGGTTTGGTGCAAACTAAATTGAAATATAATTAGCTATCCATCTAAACTGGCTTCATGGTAGAGGCCACTGATTATGCTTTGGAGCACAGACTTTAGTTTGGTCTCTTTTTTTTAAAAGTACAATAATGAGACATCATTCAAGAATGGAGAAATTATCTCTGTTTTATGTGATTTTGCATTCTGTGTTTTGGCTAATGTATATGTTTTTCTAGGTGTGCACAGACCCAAAGCGAAGACCAGCATACTTTACTGACAAAAGCATGGAGTCTGCCATCAAATACATCAACAGAAAATTTCCCAACATTGACTTCAGGGGTGGAAGTGTGAGTATTCACAGACAAAAACTGATTCATTATTGTCTTTGTCTTTTGCTCAAATGTTAAATAATTATTTTGTTACACTATTTCAATAGTCCACTTGGTCCCACTTTATATTAGTGGCCTTAACACAGTACTTACACAAAAAATAAGTACAATGTACTTATTGGGTTCATATTGAATTGCAAATCACATTTGCAGCATGAGGTGGGATACGGGTAAGGTAGGGAAAGCTTTGGTGGTATGGGTAGGTTTAAGGGTAGGGGTAAGGGTTAAGGGATGTCAACAGTGTAATTATAAATTAATTACAGAAATTTATTACAGATGTAATCAATGCAGGTGTTTTTAAAATATAAGTAAATAAAAAATTATGTACACAATAAGTGCATTTACAAATGATTAATTTAAATGTAAGTACATAGTAGTTAAGGCCACTTAATATAAAGTGGGTCCGTCCACTTTACTACTAACTATAAGTAACTTTGCAACTACATGTCAACTAACACTCATTAGAGTATTAGTAGACTGTTAGGGTTCGAGTTAGTAGAATAAGGCCTTGTTCACACAGCAGCAGAATACAGCTGTCAGTCCTGCATTTGAGTCCGGTTACGGTTACGTTCACACACAGTTCAGTTATTTATGGGAGTGATGACTGCATTCTATAACCGAACTCACTCCAAATTTTCAGGACTCACAACCGCATTCTCTGAAAACCCGCGCTGTGTAAACAGAACCGAACTGGACAACTAGTTATCCGTCACTCATACAGCGAGAGAACTGCTCTGTGCTGCACAAACGTGGGTCCACCGTGTGTTGTGGATTTTCATGTGTGGTTTCAGGACATTTCGAGACTTCCACCTGCAAGTAAATTGCATTTGTCAATAACAGAAGCTGACAGTGAGAATGTAACCTAAGTTGACATGTAGATGCAAAGTTACTTATAGTCAGTACAATGTCTGTTGGGGAGCATAAAATAAAGTGTTAGCAGATATTAAGTCTGCTAGTACTCTAATGACAGCTAGGTCCTCATTATACCTGGTATTAAGATGTGTTTTGGTCGATCGGATCACAAGCGGACGACGCTAAATACAGGTGTAAACGGGGCCTAAAACGCTTTGAGCTTATCCACTTTTGACCACTTCCAGAGGTAGTCGAAAACATATTTAGACTGGATTGCTTTCATAGTGTAGAAGCTCAATGTGATTCGAATGTGTTCGTACAGACACAAAAGACCTCCTACTTTCCGCCTACTGACCTAATGTGTAAACATTACGGGAAGCGCTCTAGCCAGACGGGAGTTAAACTTTTTCGGCTGAAGACCCAAGTTTGGTTTGAAGATGAAAAATGTACCAAGCACAATGTTCTCTCACCTGTTCCTGATTTCCTAACACACATTCAGGCCAGTCTTGCATGTGTCAGAGCAGAAATGAAAGCTGCTGCTCTCTTGTGTTTATTCCTGTCAAATCTCAGGGTGCACGTTCATATGTAAATTGTGCAAGCTTATTTTGTCCATTAGATTGAACGATCTGAAAAAAAACATACATTTCCCCACCCATAGACCCTCCCCTTTGAAGAAACCGATCGACCAAAACACATCTAATTACCAGGTGTAAACAGGGCCCTAGTTGACATGGTATTTGGCAAGGTTACTTATAGTTAGTAGAATGCCTAAAGTGGACTATTCGAAACAGAGCGTTAACACTTTTTTTCATTGCACCATGTTTCTGCAGCAACATCTGAGCAGCATACAAGAAGCAGAAGGTCAGTCGTTCTGGAGGGCCTGCACAGTTCACTACGAGTCCTTCATTCGATGTCATGGAGTTCAGGGTAAGAGTGTCAGCTGATCTTTACAAAGTCTTTGTCAAGTAAGCCAAGTTCATTTGGTGGTCATCTTGGTAATATTACTGGCTAAATGCCTTTCCAACAAAAATTACTTTTAAAAGTAACTTTCCTCCAACACTGGTGCAAACAGTGTCTACCACTAGATAGACACTAAAGACCAAAATGTCTACTAAATGAATAAATGTAAATGTGTATGAAGTCATAATTTTCGTTAAATAAATCTTTCAGTAGTCTTTGTAGTGAAACATGTTATGTACTGCGACTGATATGATATTCCTGTTTAGTGTCAGCATTTTTAATTTATACATGTTTTGTCTTTAGGACAATGTTTATGAGTTGCTCAACACAATAGATGCCTGCCAGTGCTTCTTCAACATCGTAAGTATGACTCTTGAAGAGAATATAGAACTCAAAAAAGAGGACAGAGACGGTTTTATATTCATCTGTGGATTATAAATGCTTTCAGGCTGTAAATTTTGACTTCACCAAGAACTACCTGGACCTCATCGTCACCTACGCCTCAGTCATTTACATGTTGTCCCGCATTCGATGACAAGAAGTTGATTGTGGGAATGTATAACTGTGCATATGAGCTGTCCAATGGAAACAGGTAATATGATCATGTGACCTGCACTTTTAGACACAGTGGCTGCATCTGAAATCGCATACTTCCTTACTATATAGTAGGCGAAAAACTATATGTGACATAAGAAGTATGTCCAAATTCACAGAACGCAAAAAGTACCCAGATGACCTGCTTCTTCCGGAAGTGTGCATACGATGGAAACTTTACTATCGCATTAAGGCCACGGGAGAGGATTTATGAATGAAGCGATAATGGATAATGAGAACATGGAAAATGTAGTACGTACAGATTACATTCATACTTCACACAGAGAACATAGTGCCTGCAAAGTAATTACGAATTCAAAACAAGTACCTACTCGAGAGTATGAGATTTTGGATGCAGCCACAGTGTAACAATCATGTTTTGTGTTCTGAACTTTTAATTTGTATTTCATTGTTTCCCTTGTGAATTCTGTTCCTGCTTTCTTTGTTCCCTATTTTCCCCGCTTCTTTTCCATTTCCTACTGTAGCAGCAGTCCTTGTTTGTTGCTATGGTTACTGATTGCTTTGTGCACCTGTTTCTTGTTCAGTTTGTTTTCCCCTGTGTATTTAAGCCCTCAGTTTTGTTCTCCTCATGGTCCAATATTGTCTTTATAGTTTTTTTTAAGTAAATCTGCCGCACTTGTGATCCTCTACTCCTCCTTCCTTGCCTGCACCTGTCGCACACAGTGCTTTTGTGCAGTTGCATACACATGAACACACTTTAAAAAATGTTCATAAGCATTTTACAGTTTGGTGAATTGGAGGCAAACTCATGTGTTTTCACATAAATTCGTCAGTTTGTGCAATACTTATGAATTTGGGTTAAATATATTGCACATATAATGTAAATATTAATCTAAAATTAGACATGATTTACATATTTCACACACATAATCTTTAAATCTTGTCTGAAATCAGTTTAATTTTGAAACAAAACATTTGCCCATTTGATCAATTCCGAAAGTTAGTAAATGTGGACTTTTCCTGGTGTCTTTATGTATATGTTTATGTCTCTTGTATGACTAAATGACTGTTTGTCTATTCTTACAGTCATTGTGTATAAAACATAAATCCAAACACATTTGCATTTAAATGACAAATACATTTGACTTGTATTCAGAGATTATCAAACCCAAGGCATTGTGTTGTATCACTCTGTCATATTTTCACACAGTCACACATTTATGCAGTTAGAGACCTGTTTCACTTCAAGACTAGAAGCAAAAAGGCTATTTTTTTTTTTATTCTTGTAGGTATAATATCACTACAATCATTTAAGTACTCTTACAGAATCATATATTGATATTTCTCCTGAATCTTCCCAAAGGGTGTTTGTTTTATATCCATCCATCCAAATACTTTATTACTTAAATACTTTATCAACTGGTTGTCCATAAATGTTATTGACTTTCTCTGTCAGTTGTGGGAAGCAGCCAACAGTCCTCATGAGGAAAATGGCTTCAAAAACAGTGCAAATGCGAAAAGGTTTATGTGTGTTGAAATATATATAATATTATGAAATATGATTTTGTGTGTGATAACTACTGTGTGCAGTGATCCCTCGTACCCTCGACTTGGACAGATGTTCTTAGAGTACGACCATCCCTGGAAAAAACTGTCCTGAGGAGTTCGGTCCCCACACCAAGGTCAGTCACATTTACAGACTCTCTCATTTCCATCAAAGCACACACATTTCAATGCTGGTCACAAAATTATTTTTTAATTTGTCTTGATTTTGTTATTATGGTTTTTATTGAATATTTTTTATAATTTTTTATTTTATATTTTATGTTTTTAGTTCATTTTATTAATTTTGTGATGTGTTTTTGTCACTTTTAATAGTTGTTGGGGTTTTTAATATATATTTTTGTTTCCGTTATATTAGTACATTTAGTTAAAGAGATAGTTCACCCAAAAATGAAAATGTTGTCATTATTTACTCATTCGCATGAGTTTATGTCTTCTGTTGAACACAAAAGAAGATATTTTAAAGAATGTTGGTTACCAGACAGTTGACAGCACACATTGACTTCCATAGTATTTTTTTTTTTTCCTACTATGGAAGTCAATGTGTGTCGCCAACTGTCTGGTTACCAACATTCTTTGAAGGGGACATATCATGAAAATCTGACTTTTTCCATGTTTAAGTGCTATAATCGGGTCCCTGGTGCATCTACCAACCCAGAAAAAGGACAACCCAGTAACTTTGTTATGGCAAGCCTTTCTCTGCAAGCATGTAAAAAAACAAGCCGCTCAGATTTTGCTCCCCTTGTGGTGTAGGAAGGGGATTTTATTAGAATATTACGGCCCCTTAATCTGTACGATTCCACCCATGGCGCCGCCATTTTGTTTTCACAAGTGAAAATGGTGTACCAGTTGGCAAAAGTTCACAGATGAGCACAGAACACTATTTAGAGTCTTGTTAGCTTGGATAGCCTGCAAGTTGACCCTGGCCAGCTCAATTGCTAAAAAAGGAGCATTTCTGTCCAAGTGATATTTTGGAAAAAATATTAGATCATTCACAGCATTTGATAGAAATCATAAACTTTAGTCTGGCAAACAGGTATGCTATGTATAGTGGGCATCCATATGGATTTTGCACAAAATGTTAACATGACGGCACATGCTAGTGGATGAGTTGAATCAACTCCACAGCAACTCCATAAATTTATCCACTAACCATTCAGAAACTTCTAAAAGTTGTAACTTCTTCCTGAGTCTCTCCATCAGTGTCGACTCCGGTTTGAACAATGTAAGTCTGAACACCGTTACTGACAATCCTCATTTTGGCTGCGTGAGATTCTCCAGCTTTGTTGTTGTTGAGCTGTTAAAGCTCCGCCCTCTTCTGGAAAGGGGGCGGGGAGCAGCAGCTCCTTTGCATTTAAATGACACACAAAAAATGGTTGGTTTTTGCTCACACCCAAATAGGGTCAAATTTGACAAGCTATAATAAATGATCTGTGGGGGAATTTGAGCTGAAACTTCACAGACACATTCTGGAGACACAAAAGACTTATATTACATCTTGTGAAAAGGGGCATTATAGGTCCCCTTTAAAATATCTTCTTTTGTACTCAACAGAACAACTTGAGAGTAAGTAATGAAAAAAAAATTTGGGGTGAACTATCACTTTAAATTAGAATGGTTCAATGGTACATTCAAAAATGAATGTACTCTATTTTAGTTTGATCATGTTTTTTTTTAATATTTTGTATTTTAAGGGGATTTTATGGTACTAAATTATATTTACGCTGTCGTTATTATCCATTTATTCACTTTTTGAGCATAGACCTGAAAATGAAATTTCCAACTTAAACTGTCATAAATTTTGAATGCTTTAGAGCACAGACTGAATTTTGATCTCTTTTCAAAGATTATTGCTGAAGTGGAAAAAGTTTTTAAAAAGTTAACTTGAAAAAAGTTAAAGAATTTTATGCCATAAATCAAAAATGACTGAAGAGCACCAGAGGGTTAAATAAGTGACTGAATAACGCTTCACTTTCTGCTGTTGTCAGTCTGTGACAGAGGCTCTTCTCTCGCTGCATATGGTGTATCCACGGAGGAATCTTTCAGCTGACCAGTGGCGCGGCGCTCAACTCCTGTCACTGCTGGCTTCCCCCGCCACCATGCTCACCCCTGCATGTTGTGACACTGTACGTATGACTGTAGATCATCTTAGTTATCATTTCAGATGCTTTTTGTTGGCTTTTTGATTATATCCTGCCTTTGCTGTCCATGATGTATCAGTAAACAGCTGTGCATGTGGCTGTTTGTATGAAGGACTGACACTAAACATTGTTTATAGATGGCTTGTGAGTATCTGTCCATGGAGGCGATGGAGCGCTGGATCCTCAGTGAGTGTCTATATACATGTCATGCTGGTGCTATTTCAATTCCATCTTCCACTATTTTTCCACACACGACTCTTTATTTGAGAGAGCAACTATTTCTGTCGACTAACAAAGTGTGGCAGCATCACTGAGCCTCTGAGAAAGACTGTAATATTTACAAGTGAAATGAATCTGAATGTAGCCAGAAGGATGTTTTCATTGATAATGAGGTGTTTGAATGGCTGTGTTATTTTCTTAATGTTCTCTGGTTACCCAGCTAACATTCTCAGAATGTTCTAGAAAGGCTCTCTCAAAGTTATGAACAAACATTCTTCCAGTAACGCTAATGGAACGTTCGTTACAAAGTTATCTGATCTTTATAAAACGTTAGCACAAAAAACATTATTTATACATCATTCATGGAACAAATGTTACTAATTCAGAACATTCAGAGATTGTAACATTCCCATAATGTTTGATGAATGATAAAATGGAATGTTACCTTAACCTTCACATAACCAAAAAAACAAAGTCAAAGTCAAAACTAGTCATTTTGAACATTCAGACAACATTCACAAATAACATTATCATAACTATATTATTATAACATATCATATGTTATCTACTATCATATCTACTAACTATAAGTAACCTTATCATAACATAATGGAACATTAAAAACGCATTCTTAGAACATATTTTTGTTAGCTCGGTATGAATGTCTGTACAGCACCAGTGTCTGAATACACCACGCTTGTATTAATGTGTTGTTGTCTTCTGGTTGTCAGTTGGTTTCCTGTTGTGTCATGGCAGTCTAAACAGCAATGCTGGCTCTCAGAGTTTATGGAAGATGGCCCTTCGTAACGGCCTGTACATCACAGTCATCAGAGACGAGGTTCTCAACATACACAAGCTCTCCGAGGAGTTCTTCGACAATCTCAAAGGGTAACACGTGCATACAGTGTCAGTAAATGGATGCTGCTGCACGATTCTGATGTATTCACCTAAGCGTTTCTTTATCATGTAAACAGTTTAGTTTTGCATTTTTTTTTTTTCAGGTACAGTAAACGCATTCCCTGACATCAAAGAATGTAAAGAGTATGTCATCACTAACTGGTGAGCATCTAAAGTATGAGCTTATTTCAAATGCAGGAATAAAAGATAACATATTTTTGTTAGCTGGGAAGGCATGTGATATTCTTGCACAGACAAAATAAGATTATGCATTACAAAACGTAGAATTCACAGTGGTTATCTTACCAGCATGAAAAGCAGAACGGTTATTCAAACAGCAAACATCCTTAAAAAGTGCCTGATGAACAGAGTAAATGTTGACTCGTCTCACTGGTTCTCCAGCGGGGCGTTGCGGAGAGAGAAGCGCAGCTTCCTGAGAAATGCTCTGAAGGAACTGACCAAAGTTTTGGAGGATGAACCTGCACTGCTTGGACCCAAGGTTTCAATCATTCTTTTAATGCTATTTTTTGATGTACATGTTTTAGGTCGTACCCAGATCTCTGTGGCTTGAACTCTATTTGGTTTTTCTAGGCTTTATTTGTGTTCATGGCGCTCTCGTTTTCCCGTGATGAAGTGCTCTGGCTTGTGCGTCATGCTGAGAACATCCCCAAAACCAAGACACCAGAGGATTATGCAGACTCGTAAGTGTCATGTTCATCCTGCGCTACAGTGTATGAGCACAACACAACTCAAATTCTGTTAAAGGGTTAGTTCATCCAAAAATGAAAATTCTGTCATTAATTACTCACCCTCATGTCGTTCCAAATGCGTAAGACCTTCGTTCATCTTTGGAACACAAATTAAGATATTTTGGATGAAATCCAAGAGCTCTCTCACCTCCCATAGACTGCAACGTAATCAACACTTTCAAGGCCCAGAAAGGTACTTACGACATCATTAAAACAGTTCATGTGACTTCAGTGCTTCAACCTTAATGTTGTGAAGCGACGAGAATACTTTTTGTGCACCAAAACAAAACAAAAATAATGATTTCCAAGTCAGTCTCTGATGCTGTTCACATTGTCAACACAGTGCAGCGCTTCCGTGTTCTACATCAGAATGCCAGCTCGGCATTGGCCAACTCTTGCATCAGCATTACACGCATGCGTCATGCTGCTCACGTGTACAGCATCGAAGAGTGATTCAGAAGAGAGGAAACAGTTGAATAAAGCCATTATTTTTGTTTTGTTTTTGTGCACAAAAAATATTCTCGTCACTTCACAACATTAAGGTTGAACCACTGCAGTCACATGGACTATTTTCAGTTCATCAGTAATGTGACCTGCTCTATTATTTTAAAGTCACTTTGACCACAGAAAGGCATTTTGGGCCAGATTTACTAAATGGGTTAAATGAGACCACAATCCCATAGAATTGCTGATGGGAGTGTAAATTCTGCGGCTGAATCTACTGATCTACTGAGCAAATTAAAGGGGACCTATAATGCCCCTTTTCACAAGATGTAATATAAGTCTCTTGTGTCCCCAGAATGTGTCTGTGAAGTTTCAGCTCAAAGAGATCATTTCAGCCCACAGATCATTTATTATAGCTTGTCAAATTTTCCCCTATTTGAGCAAAAACACGCCATTTTTGTGTGTGTCCCTTTAAATGCAAATGAGCTGCTGCTCCCAGCCCCCTTTCCAGAAGAGGGCGGAGCTTTAACAGCTCAACAACAACAAAGCTGGAGAATCTCACGCAGCCAAAATGAGGATTGTCAGTAACGGTGTTCAGCCATTACATTGTTCAAACCAGAGTCGACACTGATGGAGAGACTCAGGAAGAAGTTACAACTTTTAGAATGAAACTGGATGTTTCTGAATGGTTAGTGGATAAATTTATGTAGTTGCTGTGGAGTTGATTCAACTCATCCACTAGCATGTGCCGTCATGTTCATCTTTTGTGCAAATCCAGCGTTGAAATATCTCTCGTTTGTGAAGCAGTCCAGCGTAAAATGACGGCATGACAACAACACTCTACTACAACAACTCTTCCTCTTCTCTAAAGCAGCTCAACATGGCCCCGCCCCTTTTGTTGCATGTTCTCGGGGGCGGAGTTTATGTAAATTTTAGGGTTTGTGATGTCACCAACCTGGGAAGAAGCTTCGTTGTAGTCCCTACCAGCGTTTGTTGTAGTCCTTAAACAGAGAATTCTTTAAAAGAAAATATCTTCTTCTGCATCGAACTTTGCAAACAGCAACATTACACACTAACTAAAGTTAAAAAAGTGAAATCATAATCAAACACCCCTTTAAAGAACGCAGATGCAGCAGCTCATTTACATAATGACCAGCACAATCTACCAAGAGCATTGCAGATTACTGTAGGGCCACAAACAAACAGAGCCGCTGATAATCAGGTGCAGGTAATACTTAGAACAAGGCACAAAATGGTTAAGACATGATTTCTTTGGCGTTAAATAATGGCACAAATACCAGTAAAACTGACTAGTGCAAACCTTAGTAAATCATGATTTATTTAAAGGTGCCCTAGATTATGTTTTTAAAAGATGTAATATAAGTCTAAGGTGTCCCCTGAATGTGTCTGTGAAGTTTCAGCTCAAAATACCCCATAGATTTTTTTTTATTAATTTTTTTAACTGCCTATTTTGGGGCATCATTATAAACACGCCGATTTTATGCTGCGGCCCCTTTAAATCCCGTGCTCTCCGCCCACAGAGCTCGCGCTTGCCTTAAACAGTGCCTTAATAAAGTTTACACAGCTAATATAACCCTCAAAATGGATCTTTACAAAGTGTTCGTCATGCATGCGTCGGATTATGTGAGTATTGTATACTGTTATATTGTTTACTTCTGATTTTGAATGAGTTTGATAGTGCTCCGTAGCTAACGGCTAATGCTACTCTGTTGGAGAGATTTATAAAGAATGAAGTTGTGTTTATGAATTATACAGACTGCAAGTGTTTAAAAATTAAAATAGCGACGGCTCTCTTGTCTCCGTGAATACAGTAAGAAACGATGGTAACTTTAACCACATTTAACAGTACATTAGCAACATGCTAATGAAACATTTAGAAAGACAATTTACAAATATCACTAAAAATATCATGTTATCATGGATCATGTCAGTTATTATTGCTCCATATGCCATTTTTCGCTATTGTTCTTGCTTGCTTACCTAGTCTGATGATTTGGTTGTGCAGATCCAGACGTTAATACTGGCTGCCCTTGTCTAATGCCTTTTATAATGTTGGAAACATGGGCTGGCATATGCAAATATTGGGGGGGGGTACACCCCGACTGTTACGTAACAGTCGGTGTTATGTTGAGATTCGCCTGTTCTTCGGAGGTCTTTTAAACAAATGAGATTTATATAAGAAGGAGGAAACAATGGAGTTTGAGACTCACTGTATGTCATTTCCATGTACTGAACTCTTGTTATTCAACTATGCCAAGATAAATTCAATTTTTGATTCTAGGGCAGCTTTAAAAATGCATCTGAAAGCTAAACTCCTACAAATGCATAAGCAATAAGGTCAGCCGCCGAAATAACTGTGTTCGCGAATCACTCATTTCTTCACTGCGTGTCTTGTAAAGACTGATTTGGTACTGTTCAGTGGGAAATGCAGCATCTTAATGTTGTTGTGTTAATTGTGTTTGTGGTACAGACAGATGGCAGAGCTCCTGTACTACATGGAACGGCTGCGAGCTCTGCTGGCTCAACACAGATATATCATTCAACGCTACCATCTTCAGTACTTGTCACAGTATGATGCTCTAGTGCTCAATGACACCATCCAGGTACAGAATTTCTCACTATCCTGTTCACAAACGAATGTCATGCATTTCTATCAGAAGGTTTCTATGCAGGTTTTGCTCTTCTCATTTCAGGGCATGTACGTCTGTCCAGAGGAGGAATCGGTTCTCATGTCGTCATTTCGTCTCAACTCTGTCTGCAATGAGTCTCAAGCACTGTGAGTTTTTTCTACAACACATTTAATATGTTTTCTGAACACACTTGTGGTAGCACAGCCACATACAGTATATTGTCATCAGGTATCATTGTGCGAAGTGTAATATTCCTTTTTTTATGCCTGTCTAATAACTACTTTCGAGTGATTATTGTCATTTCTTGCCCTGCTTTCCAGGTTCAGTGTCTTGATAAACTGTTTAGGGAATTAGTGACTCTCTTAATTGTGAGAACGTCTGACAGGGATGTAGACTTTTGATAAAAATCCCTGTATTGTGTGGAGTTTGGTCCCCACAGCTTGTGTTTTCTGCCTATAGAAAGCAGTAGTGCCGCATTTATAGTGAGCGCTAAACTGGGTAGGATTGGTTTGGGTTTGTCAACTCAAAACCTACTCATGTTTGATCAACTAAATTCATGCAACAGGCCTCTGGACAGATCGACCATGTTGTGAACTCCTGAAGTAAATTCAAGCTTTATTTCTATAGTGCTTTATACCATGTAAACAGGAAATATAACAAGAATCAATGATGCAAACATCATCAAATATGACACTAATTCAGTTTCAGCTATAAACAGCTCTATAGAAAACAATAGTGTCATAATTCAGATCACTTCAGTTCTCAAGTTCTCATCTGATAGTGTCTGAACTGGGAAAACAGAGTGTTTAATTTGTAAATATTATTGTGGGATTTATTTGTACGTTGTGTGGTTTAAGGTGGATATTCACTAGTGTGCAAAAGTTTGGTGTCACTAAGATTTTTTTTTAAAGAAATTAATACTTTTATTAACCAAGGATGCATTATATTGATCAAAAGTGACAGTAAAGACATTTATAATGTTACAAAAGATTCTATTTCAGATAAATGCTGTTCTTTTGAACTTTCTGTTCATGAAGCAGCAAAACTGCTTTCAACATTGATAATAATCATAAATGTTTCTTGAGTATCAAATCATCATATTAGAATTATTTCTGAAGGATCATGTGACACTGAAGACTGGAGTAATGATGCTGAAAATTCAGCTTTGATCACAGGAATAAATTACATTTTAACATATATTCACATAGAAAACAGCAATTTAAATTAGAATAATATTTTACTTTTTTTTTTTTTTACTGTATTTTTGATCCAAATAAATGCAGCCTTGGTGAGCAGAATAGACTTTTCAAAAACATAAAAAAAAAAAAAATTCCCACGACCCCAAACTTTTGAACGCTAGTGTATATTTCATCAATAGATATGATATGATCTGAGCTCAGTTTCTCTCATCTGACATCTTGCAGCATATTAGATCAAATGTGTAGCAGGAATCCAAATCCAATAATGTTACATGCAGATTTATTTGCTTTCCTAATATTCTTTGTTGATCTTTTCATACAGTGAATGCAGGAGAAGAATTTGACCTGAAACCGTTCAGACTGGACTGGTTAAGACTGCAGGTACGGCTCTGATTGATACATTATATTCTTTCATAGGCTGATAAAATTCAGAGTGGGAATCATGATTTTTATATATTTATACATATAACTACAACCCCAGCGAACAGAGAACGTTCTCTCAAAGTTATGAACAAATGTTCTTCCGGTAATGTTAACCAAATAGTTCTAAAGTTATCTGGTCTTTAATAATGTTCTCAAAACTTTAGAACAAAAACATGGAACATTTTTTTTCTGAAATGTTTTAGTAACATTCCCATGATGTTTCCAAAATGATAAAATGGAATGTTCCCTTAGTGTTCGCATAACCAAGAATGAAAACGTTTTTAAAACATTTAATAAACTGGATGTTTTGAATGTTCAGAAATAACGTTTTCATAACTTAATGGGAACTTTAGCAAAATGTTTGGTCACACTTAAGATTAATAGAGGTCCAATTCTCACTATTAACTAAGACTTTTCCCTCAATAAACTCCTAATTACTGCTTATTAATAGTTAGTAAGTTAGTTGTTAAGTTTAGGTATTGGGTAGGATTAAGGGATATAGAATATGGTCATGCAGAATAAGGCATTAATATGCTTTATAAGTACTAATATACTGCCAATATTCTAGTAATATACATGCTAGTAAGAAACTGTGTTCCTACATTCCTATTGCCTATTAAAACTGAGTTTGTGTCTTTGTTTTTTTTTTTATTATCATTTTTAATTTAGCAATTTAAAGTCCATTTTGCTTTAAAACTTAGGACTAGCCATTGTTTCAGTTT